>NC_092361.1:10871212-10886684 GCF_030848805.1 Temnothorax longispinosus
TTGTATATATAAATGGGGTATTGGAAGAATTTTTGCATGATGTATTAGCTTTTACGCTAAGAAATGCATACACAGCTGAGAGGAAGCGCAATAAATATCGATATTTAAATCATGAGGTAATTCTTTCAATATTAATTGATATCTATAGCAAACAAGTATATTGTTTTTTATTCTTTGTAGCAATTGGGACAAATGCGACGCAGCCGTGTGCCAGCCTTTCTGATAGAGAAATGTTAGATCTTAATATGAACCCAACAAAAATAATTAAAATTGAATGTATTATTTTGAAGTTGTAATTTTCATTAAAGCAGATATTTTGTATTTAACTATTTAAAGCGCGTCACTAATCTATACGCCGAAAGAATATCATTTCGAATTATGTTACACTTCTGACTTACTGAAGATGGCTCAAAGCTGAGCCGAAACGTACGGATCGATGTAATGTATCAAAACGACGAATAAATCAGTTATTTCTGATATTACGCACTGTGATCTGCGTCTGACCCTCATAGCCTTGACTTCTCCTATTTTAATCTCGAGGGTCCTCATATTACTTTATTTATTATTTTGACTTTTTTGATAAAATTTTATTATGTTCTTTAAAGGGTGTAACGATGCACCCCCAAACATGCATCGTTCCGTACTATTACGATATTACTACTTCGTACTTTTATAATATTTTGACTTAAATTTTAATATCAATTTACTTCATAAAATCATTTTCTTTTTAAAATCATTCTCTTTGTATCTCTCATTCTCTTTATATATTTTTTTTATCTTTAAGAATTCTTGATTTATGCTGCTTGCTGATTCAGGTTGCTTATAAAGTTAAAAAGATGGCAGATATTGTACTTAAAAATAAAATTTTATGTGAGTGTATTTGGAATAGTAATAATAAAAGAAAGTCACATCTGGAAACAATAATGGAGTACATAAAAAAGATAAGAGTACAATAAAAACGCAACTTTTCAAATTAAAAAGCATGTAACTAATAGTTTTATTTCCAAATATGCAAAATATTGGTCAAATGCGAATCGAACACGAACAAACTTTGTAAGAAAGTACATGCAGTTTATGGAAAGCAAATTAAAATAACATCCAGTCACTTTAATTTGAAGATAATATTCAATATCAATCCAGAGACTATCATTAATATATATATGAAATGTCTTCCATACTAGATTCACCATAGTTCATTTTAATTTAATATTCGAAATCAGCGATCCCAAAAACACATTGGATTACCAATTTTAAAATGATTTTATTCAGTATTCAATGAGTTATCGATTTTTGTCTACATTTTCGCCAGATTGGATCAGCCATTTTGAATTCCACCATTTTGAATACAAATTCGAAATCAGCATCCCTAATATAACTCATGTATATCAATTTTCAAAAAAATCCATCCAGTTTTGATTTTTCGGTCCGCCATATTGAATCAACCATTTTGAATTTGATCATTTTGACTTAAAATTTGAAATCTACGCCCAAAACAACCTAGGAATACCAATTTTCAAAAAATTTACTGCAGAATTAATTAAGTTACCGATTATTGTTTATTTTTTCCGGATTTCGCCCACTGTGCGGCGTATTGCTTTGACCTTAAAGCAAAAAGCCCCCGGGACCTAGGGTCACCAGGGGCTCAAACCTCTCCAAATCTCAAATCTCTCCAGAGCAAAAAGCCCCCGGGATCAGCCATAGGACCGATCAACCAGGGACCAATGCATACCATGCACCACAGATCTTACCTCTCCAAAAGCTCTCAAAGCAAAAAGCCCCCGGAATCGGCCACTAGGGTCGATCAACCAGGGGCTAATGCCTATACCATGCACCACATAGCTCCAAGGAGAGTCAACAAAAAAGAAAGCAAGGAAAAACAAAGAAGAAGAAGAGAAGAGAGTCATAGTTACTCCCGCCGAAGAGAGTCATAGTTACTCCCGCCGTTTACCCGCGCTTGCTTGAATTTCTTCACGTTGACATTCAGAGCACTGGGCAGAAATCACATGACGTTGTCGTTGAACTTGTCGCTGACTTTGTCGGTGTTGTCGTTTGCTGGTCCTCTAGACCTGGTTTGCACCCGTGGCGGCGTATGCACCGTCGCCATACGAGTGTTCTTTCCTCGTCCGCCTCTCCCTTTCGGCCCTATGGTGCCGAAGTTCTGGCGTCTGTCGCGGATTCGATGTCGCCTAATCACGCCCGTACGGTGTCGCAACGCGTTGGTTTAGGCCGCGTCCGTATTCCACGTTACGGCCTCGTCGCCTTGACCAACGATGTGTGTGTTTTCTGGTTTATTATGTTTGACGGTCCCCTCTGAGTTTTCAGGAAGACCAGTGATCACTATTCCTACAATCAGACACGTACGTGTCCTGTCACGGTCGCCATTTTAGGGCGTCGATTAAGCCTAATTTCATCGATTTCTGTGCGATTCTGTAGCTCAACTAAAAAATTACCTTTATTTTTATTACAGATTTATTTAAATTACAAAAAAAGCGATTTTTCCCAAATAAAAATTACAATAAAGATGTCATCCCCAAATGATTTCCAATCGATTCCATTTATAATAAATATTAAACATAGTCGCTATCTGCTAACTTGACGCTCGATAAATTTTGTTAACAACAAAAAATCTATTCTTTCCCAAATGTTTAAACAATTTTCCCAAACTTCCCCAAATGATTCCCAAATTATATGAAAAAAAATAATTCAAAAATATTCAATTTGTCTGCTAACTCTACGGCGGTTCCGTTTTCTACATTACCAATCAATCTCATATGTGTGGGTAATACATGACACGTCGCACACATGCAATGTGTCGACGGCCTCGATAGCATGTGTGTGACGGATGACTCTCGTGCCGCACACAAGTGCGTGGCGTGTATGTCACGCACCGTCAGGAACGATATCCCGCGGCATATACGTGTATAGACACACGCCTACATAATCGTCTGATTTGCGCTAAAGACGCAAAATTAGAGTTTTCCGTGTACTATTTTTCCTCTCCCTGCTCGCTCCGTGTTTCAAGTGTCACACGTACAATACGCGCTTGTGTCGACATATGTATACATAGCGGCCGCAGGACAAAAATTCCTGCTGGTGCGTGTACGTGTGCGCTAAGAGCACCGCGTGCAACTGAGACCCGACCAAAGTGTGTATATATATTGTCACGATTTTTTCACTCCCGGAGCGGTCCGGGGCGTGTGCCGGATCAAAATGATAAAGGAGAGCGGGATGATAGGCCTCTCCGGTAATTCTCTCGCACCTCCGACACTCCACGAAACGATTTTAATGTTGGGCGCCAGACGCGTAAATTCAGGTCCGCGAAATCGTGAAAAACCAAAACGAAATGTGTGGATGTGCGAGGAATCGGCTAGCTCGATCTAATAGCAGGGCGGGGTGGATGAAGGGCAGCGCGATATCCGGCGAGGTGACACGTAAATCAGAAATTCAGTTTGCTAACAAATAAAGAATAATGTAGGATATGCTATTCTAATATAGCGCGTAATCTGGGGTGCTCGCGGCGCTGCGTCTACCGTGCGTGTGGTAACACTGAAGCGTGCGTACACGCGTGCGTCTCGAAGAAGTTCGTTAGTCGTGCTACACAGCAGTCGTATACATTGTATGTCCAGATAAAGAATAAAAAAGGACTCGATATCAATTCTACTCATTCATTCATAGAAATCCAACAGTGGTGTCAGAAGTGGGATTCTCCAGAGCGTCTGATACCGGATCCTCCAATTTGCAAGTACAAAAACGACGATGGCACAGCCGACGACGAACATATCGCCGGAATTATTACAAGCGTTGTCGGCCATGATGGCGAACGCTTTACAAGCATCGGTTGCTAATATGAACGCCGAAGCGGGTGGCACGGGAGGCCCGACGATCAACCTGCCTCGACCACCGCCGTTTTCCGTATCAGAGTATCGCTCAACGGAGCACACGCTGGTAGCCGACTACTTCAAACGTTTCGAATGGGCGCTTGAGCTGAGCAAAATTCCAGGTAATCAGCATGCTAATTACGCGCGCGTCCATATGGGCTTAGAATTGAACAACGCATTAAAGTTTTTTATCAGCCCACGAATTCCTGAAGAACTTTCGTTCGAGGAGATAAAAACGGTATTGATCTCACACTTTGATCGAGCCAAAAACAAGTACGCAGAAAGCATCAAGTTTCGCCTCATTATACAACAGAGCGGAGAAACTATTGCTAATTTCGCTTTACGCTTGCGACAAGGTGCGGCGCATTGCGAGTACGGTGAATTCCTCGACAGGATGTTGATAGAACAACTTCTCCATGGCCTGTTAGTCCGTGAAATGTGCGATGAGATTATCGCCAAGAAACCTGCTACGTTCGCAGAAGCCTACGACATTGCAAATGCGCTCGAAGCTACGCGCAAGACAACGAATGAGATTAAGGACACACGCAAGGACACATCCGAGCCGTCAACGCGGGATGCCACACACAAATTAGGTTATGGTCCGCCTAAATTGAAGCAAGAAAAGAAGACAGTACGTCAACGCTCATCTTCTCGAGGACGGAAGCAGCAGCCGAACTACCAGCCAGGGTCGAAGGAATTAGGGGACAATTATTCGTGCTACGGTTGTGGTGGTAAACATGCTAGAAATCAGTGTCGTTTTCGCGATGCGGTTTGCAATTCATGCGGTAAAAAGGGTCATATTGCGAAAGTGTGTAAATCAAAAGAGTCTCGTACAGATACACGAGCAGTCGCAGCAATACAACCGGCGGAAAACATAGATACGATTCAATGTCTAAATAAAGTCAACGCGGTAAATTCAATTAACAAGCATATGATCGATGTTACTATAGAGGGTAAAACATTACAAATGGAAGTAGACACGGGTGCGCCATGCGGCATTATAAATGTAAATACATTGCGTAAAATTAAACCGAATTTCTTGTTAAAAAAAACAGATAGACAGTTTGTCAGCTACACCGGTCACCAGATTCCATGTATAGGTTGTATTCTAGTTAAAGTTACTATCGGTAACACTACTCGAAAACTCAATCTGTTCGTAGTCAAAGGACATTTTGATGCATTATTCGGAAGGGAATGGATCTCACATTTTGTACACGAAATCAATTTCGTTAATCTCTTTTCAGCGGCGGAAACAAATACGATACATACAATTAGTACAGCTACTCCGAAGTTAACACAGGAACATACCGTGCGACTAAATCAATTGTTAGATAAGTACAAAGACGTTTTCGATTCAAAAGCAGGTACACTCATTAGTCCGCCTATTTCCTTACATAAAAAACCGGGCACAACGCCAATATTTGCGAAAGCCAGGGAAATACCATTAGCACTCCGTGAAGCGTATGCGAAAGAAATAGACGCGAAAATACAGTCAGGCTTTTACAAACGGGTAGATTATTCCGAATGGGCGTCAACAACTCATGTAGTAGTTAAGAAGAATGGTAAATTGCGTATTACGGGTAACTATAAACCGACAGTGAATCCCCGTTTAGTTGTAGACGAACATCCAATTCCGAAAAAGGAACATCTTTTTAGCCAATTACAAGATGCGAAAATCTTCTGTCATCTGGATGCTTCGGATGCTTACTCTCATCTTGTTCTTGACAATGAATCCAGCCATATGCTTACTCTCAACACGCCAACGCATGGATTAATTCGTCCAACTCGAGCAGTCTACGGCGCAGCCAGCATTCCTGCGATTTGGCAACGAAGAACGGAAGAAATGATAAAAGGCCTACGAAACATTAAGAATTTCTACGATGACTTCTACATTTATGCAAAGGACTTTGAATCACTCTTACAAATTCTGGATGAAACTCTACAAAGATTCAGGGAACAAGGCCTACATCTCAATCGTGAGAAATGTGTATTCGCTACATCAGCTATTGAATTCCTGGGACATAAAATCGATTCTCAAGGTATACACAAATCCGACAGACATATTCAAGCAATTAAGAATGTACCTAAACCGAGCACACCGAAAGAATTACAATTATTTCTAGGCAAAGCCACCTACTATAGTTCCTTCATTTCTGATTTATCCACAAGAGATCGACCTCTCAGGGATATGTTGCGCAACAACCCATTCAAATGGACGACGACGGCTGAAGAAGCTTTCAAAGATATCAAGAACATCTTAACTTCGCCTCAAGTGTTAATGCCATACGATCCAAAACGTCCGCTGTTACTTGCAACAGATGCCAGCAGAACAGGACTGGGAGCCGTCCTCTCACATAAATTGAACAACGGACAAGAACGACCAATCGCATATGCAAGTCGTACAATGAGCGCTACAGAGCAACGCTACCCGCAGATTGACAAAGAAGCCTTAGCAATAGTATGGGCTGTTCAGAAATTCTTTCATTATTTTTACGCCCGACACTTTACGATCATAACGGATCACAAGCCTTTAACGCAAATTTTGCATCCAGAGAAGTCTTTGCCTACTCTTTGTATTAGTCGAATGGCCAATTACGCCGATTACTTAGCACACTTTGATTTTGATGTCGTATTCAAGCCAACGGGAGAAAATACCAATGCAGACTATTGTTCAAGAGTACCTATACCAGCATCCACGCTTACTACAAATCAAATTTCTCTCAAAGAAAAGGAAGAGATAGAGTATGATGGGTTTGATCATTTCGTCCTACACCAGATTAGACAACTTCCAATTAAAGCCGAGAATATTGCACGCGAAACTCGAAAGGATCCTCACTTGGGAAAAATACTTCAACATTTAGAATCAGGTCAAGAATTATCTCGTTACGGATACAAAGCACCGGAAGCCAACTATAGATTGGGGAGCAACTGTTTAGTATTCGAACATCGGGTTGTGATACCCCCAATTTTTAGAGAAGCAATACTGAGCGAACTACATACAGCACACATAGGTATAGTCAAGATGAAAGGCTTAGCAAGATCATTCGTTTTCTGGCCTGGCATTGATTCGGCTATCGTAGAAGTGGCCAAAACTTGTGCAGATTGTTCAAAGAACGCGCATGAACCTCCGAAATACAGGCATCATCACTGGGAGTATCCAAAAGGTCCTTGGGAACGTATACACATCGACTACGCGGGACCAGTGGCAGGAAAAATGCTGCTCATCATCGTTGATGCATATAGTAAATGGCTAGAGGTAAAAACGACAAGTTCTACGACGGCATCAGCAACTATCGCTATCTTGGAAGAACTGTTCGCTACGTACGGAGTTCCAGTCACAATCGTTTCTGATAACGGGCCTCAGTTTATCGCAGCAGAGTTCAAACTATTCCTTCAGGAAAGAGGTGTCAAGTTTCAGAAACTAATAGCACCGTATCATCCATCTACAAACGGTCAAGCGGAACGCTACGTTCAAACCGTGAAAAACACGTTGAAAACTATGGCAACGACGCCAGGATCCCTTCAACATAACTTGAATGAATTCCTATGCCAATACCGGAAAGCACCACATGCGACAACAGGTCAGTCTCCAGCTCAATTATTCTTGGGAAGATCAATACGATCCAGATTAGACCTAGTAAAACCGGAGTCCATCAACGTGAAGATCACACAGAAGCAACAGAGCGTGGCGAATGCGAATTCAACATTTCGTGAATTTCAGCCCACTCAGAAGGTTTATTTCTTATCGAATAACCCTCGCATGGATAAATGGATACCGGGTACCATAGTTACACGTCTGGGAGATTTACATTATGAGATAGACTACGATGGTAGACGCTACAAGCGGCATGTCGACCAAATAAGGACGCGATGGACGAAGGAAAACCGACAACAAGCCAGTACATCGGATATCAACTATAATCGTTCTCGAAGAATTCATTTCTACGAAGACCCTCAAGCAAGAAGGCCAGCACCCAATATCGATGACTCATCAAGTGTCAATTCAGATTCGTCATATATCACGATTTCATCGGAATCATCAACTCCTCCAGTAAGTCCACCGCGAGAGCAGGACATCCCAGTACTTCGTAGATCGACTCGTACGAGGCGGCCACCTCAGAGATTCATACCGGGGGCGAACCGCTATCGTGAAAGAGGGGAGGAGATGTAGGATATGCTATTCTAATCTAGCGCGTAATCTGGGGTGCTCGCGGCGCTGCGTCTACCGTGCGTGTGGTAACACTGAAGCGTGCGTACACGCGTGCGTCTCGAAGAAGTTCGTTAGTCGTGCTACACAGCAGTCGTATACATTGTATGTCCAGATAAAGAATAAAAAAGGACTCGATATCAATTCTACTAATTCATTCATAGAAATCCAACAAATAACATTTATTCCTTAGTAATTCTCGGGTGAAACAATAAATGTCAATTCGGCTTCAGTCAATCGGAGGAATCAATTCGTCAATAACGCGGGCGTCAGAATTTAAACAACAAAATTAATGATAGTACGGACGCCAGAAATAAACGGAGCATTATGTTAATTCACAGTGAACGCGCGGAAGGCGTGATTGTCAAATGAACGAATAATAGTAGATTTTACTTACAATTAGTAGAAATTATTGGCACAAATACGGCCGAACGCGAAATAGCCGGAATAGACGCGAAATAATTGTGGAAATCGAAAATATGGTCTCACCGGAAAGATCGCGAGGGGACGGTACGTCACGCTCGGTGCGCCACGTCTAGATTCGCACGAGAATTCTGTCGCCAAATTATCTTACGCTAACGCAAGTAGGAATCGTGGCGCAAACCATGTCCCAACGTAATGAGGTCCGAACGCAACGCAATAATGCGGGATAAATTTCGGCGCTATTGCGAGGATGCGCGGACTCCTATAATTAACGCGAAAATACGGACTTAATCTAACGCAAGAAATAACCAAGGTTAACGCAAGTCATTCGGATCGAATGCGGTTCACTGTCTTCCGTGATTTTCGAACGCGAAGAATGATACGCCGAGGTACTTGGCATAACGCGAAATACTAGAACGAACGCGAGGAAAAATACGGAATTACCACAAGCAATAATGGAACGCAATCATGAGTGCAACGAGTCTACCGTGAGAATTGAGTAAACCACGCGAATAACGTTCTCCAGCCAACACGACTAATGCTCACACGCAATTACCATCCGAACATAACTATCCTAACACGAATAATAACCTAATGCAATTAGCCAACATGAGCGGCACGTTAACGCAATTAATGTGTCGACGCGGACAACATTCCAACGTAATATTTCATAACTCGATACGCCGTGAACACCGTGTGCGCGAGACGCGACCACGAGCGCGGACATTACGCGAAAACGGGCTCGCATTACCGGATTTCGCCAACGAATCTATCGCGATCTCCAGAGGCTCGCTATCACGTCTTTATCACGATTTTGCGGCCACGATACCATCCCGAGGCCCTTCGCTCTTGCTGTCGATCGCAATTTACTCGGTCTCAAGGACCCGGATGCGTCGCGGAATTACAAGCGTTTCCCGGAGCGAGAGCGTGTACCGCCTTCTCCTGGGGCTTCTCGCCGTCACCTCGTACCAAAGATCGTCGCAGCGTAACAGATTCTCAAAACGGGGTGACTATCGCAGACCTTATCTGTACGGGGTTCGTACTCGCCGACGGACGACCAGAGAGTGTCTCGCTAAATTCGCTCGATTGCGGAATCGATGTGGCACCCCCTTCCTTAGGGGCGCGCCGACCAATCGGGAGCGAGCTTGCAAGCTCGCGCGATATCTCAACGCAGGATCGTCGCAAGGGGATCCTTTGGGGGCGTGCAACGGTCCCTCGGCGGCGTAGCGACTCCTTCAATTTGTCCCTGGGCAGCGGACTGGACTTTGTTCTGGCCGGTGTGCCTCCGGTTTGACCTCGGGGCAGTGGCCAGCCACCCCGCGGGCCGGTATTTCGTGGAGGTAAATTGCTGAGGCCGGGTTTTCCCCGGTACCTGAGGCTCGGCTATCGGCGACCTCGTCCATCGCTGCCTCACGCGCCGCACGCCTGCCGCGTTGTTCTCGCCGCCCGTGATCCCTGTGGTTTTCGCTCTCGTCACTCCTCTTCGGTCCTGGGTCCTCCCGGACCCCTTCCGTTACTGGTACTCCCTCGAAGATTCGCCGTGGTGTGGGTGAGGCGCCGCGCGTATTACGATTACATAAAAAAATAAATAATCAAATTGCGGAAATGATACGAATATTCGGCCCCTGGAGATCTCGTCGTCGCCTCTCTGGCTCGTCCCTGGGCGCGAAATTCCGCGCCTTGTGACGGCGGCGGGGCACTGCCACGAAGCGGCGGGCTGCAACGTCACAATATATATATATATATATATATATATATATATATATATATATATATTGTGACGTTGCGGCTCGCCGCATCGTCGCGGCGCCCCGCCGCCGTCACAAGACGCGGAATTTCGCGCCCAGGGACGGACCGGGGAGGCAACGGCGAGATCTCCAGGGGTCGTATTTAATCGCGTTTCCGCATTCTGAATACTTTCTTTTGTTTTTATGCAATGTAATACGCGCGGCACCTCACCCACACCACGGCAAACCTTCGAGGGAGTAATCGGCGAAGGAAATCAAGGACGATTGATAACCGAGGAGGGGTGGCAAACACGGAAGCAGCAGAGATCACGGGCTGGCGAGAGCAACGCGGCAGGCGTGCGGCACGTGAGGCAGCGACGGACGAGGCCGCCAATAGCGGGGCCCCAGACGCCTGGGTAAAAACCCGGCTTCAGCAAATGATCTCCACAAAACACCGACCCACGGGGTGGCTGGCCACCGCCCCAGGGTCAAACCGGAGGCACACCGGCACGAGCGAAGTTCCGTCCGCCGCTAAGGACAAAATTTGAGGAGTTGTACGCCGCCGAGGGACCGTTGCCCGCCCCCGAAGGATCTCGTATCGACAGCACTGCGCCGGGACACCGCGGGCTTGCAAGCTCGCGCCCGATTGGCTCGCGCGCCCCTCAGGAAGGGGTACCGTATCGATTCCGCAATCGAGCGGGTCTAGCGTTTCACTCTCTGGTCGTCCGTCGGCGAGATAATAAGTTTGGCTGAGATACGCGATAGCCACCCCGAGTCGGGTATTTCGATCGTTATCTGGCGGATCGAGGATCGTCGGTAGAAGGTGACGGCGAGGAGCCCGGGAGGAGGCGTATCACCGGTGAGGTTGCCCGTAAATCGCGAAATGTAAAGCCACGACACCGCCCTCCGGTGCACGCTCTCGCTCGGGATAACGCATGTTAAGATCGAGTGTAATTTCGCGATCGATAACGAGAGCGAAGGGCCTCGGGATGGTATCGTGGCCGCGGAACCGTGGTACAAACGTTAGGGCGAATCCCTGGAGATCGTGATAGGCGCGTTAATGAGTTCGATGTCGCGAGTATATTGCGTCGTCCTCGCGACCTTGATGTACGGCAGCATGCGGGCCGGTACTTCGTAAATTGGGTTACCGTTTCTTCGCGTCTGAAAATTCTTGTGTTCTCGCGTCGGGTGTTAGCGTATCGATTGTGTTTGGATCTCGTTATTACGGGTTGCTAATTGTGTCAAACTCCCATTGGTGTCAATGGAGTAGTTACGTTAGGTTTGCTCTCGCGTTGAGAAACTTTCGTTCACAAGCCCTTGCGTTCGGTATTACTTGCGTTACGCCCTATGGCGTCCCGCCCTGCTCGCGATGACCTCGAATTTTGCGTTAGAGATAGTATTCCTTGTATTGTCACAAATCTCGGCGCCTCCGTGTTGCGCCCATTTAGAAAATTCTCGTGTAGATTAAGATAGCCTGGCGATGGAATTCTCGTACGGGCGTGGTGTTCACGCGCATCGAGCGTGGTGCACCACCATTTCGCGACATTTTTCGTTACTTTTCGTATCTCGCGTTAGTATTATTACTATTAAGTGTTTGAGAACTGCGCCTTCCGTGCGCCTACAATAAGCTTTGCTTCGCGTATGTTTAATGGCCGCGTTAAAGATTGTTTCTGTGGAATAAATCCAGGCATCCCGCCACCGGCTATTCTTGATTTGTTATTGGCTTTATTTTGTGTTTGATCGAAGCCGGATGGATAAACGTTGTTATTTTCTCGACAACCAGTACTCAATAAATGTTATTTTCTTTGTTATTAGACTGAGTTACAAAATTTACGTGTCACCCCGCCGGATATCGCGCTGCCCTTCATTAACCCCGCCCGTGATTAGGTCAAGCTAGCCGATTCCACGCACCTCCACACACTTCGTTTTGCGTCTCGTTTAGGTTTTCGCGATTTCGTGGACGCGAATGTACGCGTCTGGCGCCCAACATTCGGAACATTTCGTGGAGTATCGGAGGTGCGAGGAAACCACTGGAGAGGCCTACTATCCCGCTCTCCTAAGTCCTTTTGATCCGGCACACGTCCCGGAGCGGTCCGGGAGTGCAAAAAGTCGTGACAATATATATATATATATATATATATATATATATATTTATATATTTACGGCAAACCACATGTATAACATCGTGTTATTTTTATAACCTATTTACGCAAACGTTACTTCTGTAGTAACTTACGATACGATAATTCCTCTGCGTAAACGGGAGATTTTATAGTAACTATTATGATCGGAAATCAAGAGCCACCGTTGAAAGTAGTGAAAGTTACGTTTCTCTGATTGAGAGACGACGACGTATCTTAATATGAATTACTGTAAGTTACTATAGATGTACTCACTCGCGTAAACATATAGTTCAACAACTTTTACAAGACAGCATATACGTACGTGTGCAATTTTGGATATACCTTCCTTCTTTTAAAAATCTCTTCGACATCAGCTCTCTGTGGTTAATACTTTATATATTTTACTTACTACGTTTACGCGAGCGTTACTTCTGTAGTAAACTTACGATAATTTCTTCGCGTAAACAGAATTTTCCTTTGCGTAAACGGGATTGTGTAGTAACTTACGATAATTTACTCCGCGTAAACGAGTGAATTATCGTAAGTTACTACAGAAGTAACGCTCGCGTAAACGTAGTAACTGTCACGACGCGGCGACGGTCACGACTGTCAGTACTGTCACACACTATCAATTTCTTGGTTATTATATACTATGTTTACGCGAGCGTTTTACTTCCGTAGTAACTTATACGATAATTCCTCCACGTAAACGGAGGTTCTGTAGTAACTTATGATAATTCATCCTGCGTAAACGAGTAAATTATCGTAAGTTACTACAGAAGTAACGCTCGCGTAAACATACAGTTTGACAACTTTTACAAGGCAGCATATACGTACGTGTTTGTACGATTTTGTTGATACATCTTCCTTCTTAAAGATTTCTCGGCATCAGCTCTCTACGGTCAATACTTATATATATATTTCACTACCTGTCACGACGCGGCAACGGTCACGACTATCACACACTTACACTTATCCTTTTCTAGGTTGTAAAAAACTGTCACGCACTGCGACAGTGCACGAGTGCACTCTCGTGTCAAAAATGGGAAAGTGACACACCAGCCGCCATTTTTGTCCGACGTGGACGTTTCTTAAATAAAAATGTTCCACATTTGGACTTTGCATCGCAATATCTTCGCTCGTAGGGCACGTAACGGAAAAATAAAAACTCTTATTTATAAATCAAACCCCAAGCTATCGATCAAGCCTACTTAGAAATTAATCCGTTCACTCGTTATTGAGATCTCAAAATCTCGGGTACTCGCAACTCGTGCGTTTGCGTAAATGAGTCACGATGCGTCTCGCTTTGCGCGTACTTGGCGCGAGACACTACCGTGTCGCTTGATGAAAACTCACGTTCGTATGAAAATTTGGTCTTTCTCGACTGATTATCGTTTCTTATACTTAATTAAGTTGATTTAAATCAAAATATCGAAATAAAAGTGAATATTTAATGATAACGCCATATTTCACCGAAACAGGTGATTTCTCGAAATAATGAAAAACTCGCTCAAAAAACAATATGGATTTGTTTGTTTCGTTTCTCTGAACACAAGTATATTGTTAAATAATCGCTACGTCGCTTAATTCAAATTTCGACTTGAACATGTGAAAAACTATAATAATCGCAAAAATGAAATAAAAACGATATAAATCGCTTAAATTTTATCAAGAAAAACAAAATAATCCCTTATAGAGTTTGATCGGTTCACAAATAGCAAAGTTGACTCTTTCGCATTCCAGGGTCTTAACCTTTTGATACCTAATTTTGAAATAAGCGTCCGATCGCTTCGCAAATGGACTAGATTGACTCGTCCCGTCTCTCTGAGCATAATTCCGTTGAAAAAACTCAAAATAATTTATTAGATAAAAACTGTTATAATTAATCCTTTATGCTCGGAAATGGATTGCGACATAATAATCGAATAAAAATCATATATCCGCGTTCGGGATAACAAAATGAGTAAGAATATACTACTTTTATGCTTCTAAAGTCCTTAATTAAAGTTTTCATACTAATTATCGATTTATTGATCTAATCATCACAGGACTTTGAAACTTGGCAAATCTACTTGTATTATGAATACATTGAATAATCTAATATTACTTTCGCGAATAAACACTCCCCTGTAAAGTGTCTTCGACGAAACTTCCAAAAACGTCCATGCTCAGATTTAGGTGAAACTCTGTGAATAGGTCCTTTTAGATTAAAAATACATATACCAAAAGGATTTTTTGCGACTCCAAAGTTTAGCAACTTTTTTAACATTTTTAACTTGCTGCCTCCGCGCATACACTTTCCACCCGAAACAAACCAAAACAGCTCTCAAGTAATGCAAACAACCATAAAGTCATACACAAAGTACAAATATATTAATATATTTATATACAAAATAAATAAAAAAATTATATATATATATACAGGGTGTATCATTTTAAGTGATTCAGCTGAATATCTCTTAAAGTAAAAAAGATTGGAAAAATTGTTTCAGACAAAAGTTGTTTGGTTTCAAGGGGTACATAAGATGGTGTCATTAGTTTTACCTTAAATAGTTGCTTGAAGGTCACGTAAAGGTCACCTTCAATTTTTTAAATAGAACTACCTACTTTTTATTACATATTCTTGTAGCTTATCTCGAGGGCTTTCCAAAACACTATAAGAAAGTATTTTTTCATTAAGAACTTTTGGAATTATAAGGCTTGAAAGTTCTAGTATTTTGACATAAAATACAAAATATCTTGTAAAACATTAAGTTTGCGGTAATGTTACCTTAATACTTTTATGCACAGAATAATGAGACAAATCACGTGGTATAAAAAAAAGCATAGTTCCTTTAAGAAAAAATATGTAATTTGCAACACGCATCTGCATACTTTTTCTTAAAAGCAACTGTCTTTTTTTCATATCAATTGAATCGTCTCATTATTCTGTGCATAAAAGTATTAAGGTAACATTACCGCAAACTTAATGTTTTACAAGATATTTTGTATTTTATGTCAAAATACTAGAACTTTCAAGCCTTATAATTCCAAAAGTTCTTAATAAAAAAATATTTTCTTATAGTGTTTTGGAAAGCCCTTGAGATAAGCTACAAGAATATGTAATAAAAAGTA
>NC_092361.1:10887184-10912628 GCF_030848805.1 Temnothorax longispinosus
GTCTCACGGATCGAGTCCCTGTTTGGGCGCCATGTAACGTTCGCGTTTTCTCGCTCGGAATTCGCTCGCCAGGCCAGGGTGAGAAAACGTAGAGACACTGGTTAGTTGTACATAAAGCTATTTATTCTCACTATTTACAATACAGTTTGATGGAGGGCGTGAGTGTCGGTGCGTGTGTGTGTGTTGCTCCGCTGAGCCACAGATTACGTGTGCCGGGTTGAGGCGCGGTCGGACAGAGACGGACTCGCGGACAGGCGCGGTTGCCTGACGGATTCGCGGGCAAGTACGGAGGCACAGTTGCCTTACGGATTCGCGGACCGGTGTGGAGGCGCGGTTGCCTTACGAATTCGCGGGCAGGTAGGTCGGTCAGGAGCTCAGTCGGGAGCGCTCAACTGAGCGGCCCGTCTTCCGTACGGCGGAAAGGGTCGGGAGCACCCGACCCAGAGGCAGGAAAGGGCAGGTAATACCAACCAGGAGCACCCAGCTGGGGAGGCCCGTGCAACCGTTTGCATAGCCGTGAAGCCGAGGACACCCGAGAGGCAGCAGGGACCAAGGGAGCAGCGAACATCAATATTTTCTTAGGTTAAATATCGGATAAGCGAGTCCGAAGAGCCCATATGGCTAGCGTTAATCTGAAAATATAGCGACGCGACAAATAAGGGAACCGGGGCCTGACAGACCCCGGCAGGCGAGCCGTAGACGAAGGACTGAACGAAACAACGAGCGGGCCTCGGCAGGAGAACCGAACGGAGTAAATAGAAACGATCACGGCGAGAATCGAGCAAAGGGCACGCGAGATAGCGGGGTCAAAATAATGACCCCCGCGAATGAGGGCACAAAGGTAATAGCCGGGGGCCAAACCCCGGAATCCGTCTCAGGGGTGACCCGGATGTCAACCACCCGACCCGCGAAGCGCCAATACCATCGGACGCGGAGATAGCGGGGTCACGATAATGACCCCCGCGCAGAGGGGTACGGCGGTCATAGCCGGGGGCCGAGCCGCGGAGCCCGTCTCAGGGGTGACCCTGATGCCGACCACCCGACCACCCGACCAGTAACGCGTCAATACCACCGGGCCCGAAGATCGCGGGGTCACAATAATGACCCCCGCGCGGAGGGGTACGGCGGTCACAGCCGGGGGCCGAGCCGCGGAGGCCTTCTCAGGGAGGACCTGAAAGTCAACCGACCGACTCGCGACATGATAGTACTACCGGACGCGAAGATAGCGGGGTCAAGCAGTGACCCCCGGAAGTAGGGAACCGCGATAATCCGGAGGGAAGTAGCGGACGGAGGGTCACCGGAGGAGGCGCCGGGAAAGATCCGAGGGGTCAGCGAGACCACTCGGTCGTATAATCCTCGAACCCGGGAACCAGGGGAGCGGGGTCCAGGGAGACCCAGGCGTATGCGTGCGATTAATTCTTAGGATCGGATTGAGAACCGCGGGCGACACCGAACGCGAAAACAGGCAAAAACTGCCATAAGAAAAGAGAAAGCGGGCAACATCTGGCGTGGAAAAATACCGAGATGTGAATAACAACTCATGGTGGGAGCAAAGATCCCGAGGTGGGAAGGCCGAGAGAGCCCGGCAACTCGAGGCAGTCGCTCGGATATCGTGGTCGCGGTAACACGTATATAAGATTCGCTCATACAATACGGACTTAGCGCGTAGTTTAGCGCAGCGATATAATACAACCAAGCACTCCCGCGTACTTGCGCGTTAAACATAACTCGTATAACTATTGCGAGCGGTAATTAATTACCAATTATAACAACGTTCGACAAAAAGTGTCAGCGTGAAGCGCATACGGCGCGACAATTTTGTAATCAACTACGACGATCTGAAATAAATCAATCGTTTGTTAATAGACGCAGTGTCAAGTTAATTTGAATTACTTACCTGTGACTTACCTTGTCCTACGGCATCGATCCATCGTTGTCCAGCGGCGTTCCAGTATGCGATAAGGCGAGGATCTGGGACAGTCAGCGGCAGTTGAGATCCATCCGGGGCGAGAAGGTCATACGGCATTGATCCATCGTTGTCCAGCGGCGTTCCAGTATGCGATAAGGCGAGGATCTGGGACAGTCAGCGGCAGTTGAGATCCATCCGAGGCGAAAAGCTGAAAAGGAAATTAGCCGATTAATTAAACATACACATTTTCTACTTACCTGGTCCGTCGGGGGTGGTCCCACGTTGTCCATCGATGATCCAGCAGTGGGGAGGCAGCATCGGGGCGTCGAGACATCCTGCGTCGAGAACCTGAAAATAAAAGAGAATTAATGGAGTATTGTTGCAATATTGTGCTATAATTTCGATACTTACCTTCTCGGTATATTAAGGTCAAACCGAGTGGCGACCGTTTGATAGGCAAATCTGGCTGAGATTTCATATTTTTGTGTGATCCACGTACCCAGAGAGTGACGTCCGGTCACACCCGTACCCTGGGAGCGCCCAGGTGAGAACGGGAGCACCTGTTCTCTGTATGGAGGAAGTCGTTGGGAGCGCCCAACGTGGTGAAGCAGTCTCGGAGAGCGGTCGTGTCGGGAACAGGAGTCGGACAGGACTGGTGACTCGAGTTGGCTCGAGTCCTCTATTTATACCCCGAGTGCGGGCGGTGGGGGCTGCCCCACCGCTGGGGCTGCCCCACCGCTCGGCTGCCCTACCGCTCGGGCACAGGGGCGCACGCTGAACATGTGCTTGGTGGCTGCCAGGGCCGTAGCGCTAGTGACGATTACGCGTATTGTCACTATAATAAATGGTCAAGTTAATAAAAAGAGAGGGTATACCGGGATATTTGAAGAAGGGATGGGGAGAGAATAGATGGAGCAGGGTGGCGAGATTTAGATTAGGGAGTGAGATGAAGGAGAGCAGATTCTGGGAAACA
Source organism: Temnothorax longispinosus (assembly GCF_030848805.1). Lineage (NCBI taxonomy): Eukaryota > Metazoa > Arthropoda > Insecta > Hymenoptera > Formicidae > Temnothorax > Temnothorax longispinosus. Next base: position 10,890,067 of record NC_092361.1, read on the forward strand.
GAAGAGAAGAAGAAATGTAGGCTATGTGATCATAGGGAGGAAACGTGGGAGCATGTATGGGAAGAATGTAGGAGATGGGAATCAGGAAATGGTAGTTGGCAGGAAACGGTGGGATGGGTGTTAGATGAGGAAGGGGGAGGAGAGGAATGGATGTTAGAACTAGAAGGGGAAAGAAGGAGAGGAAAAGAGGAGGCGGAGGAATTAGAGGGAGGAAGAGGGAAATAGTGAGGGGGGAGGGGTGAGGAAGAGGAAGAGAGAAGAGGAGGAGGAAAGTGAAAAAGGAATAAAGAAGTGGCGAACAATTAACTTTGTTACAGATAACCCAGGATGGAATACGAGGGGAGAGCAATAGCAGAGGCGGTGGAAAGGATTGTGGAGGAGAAATTAAAGAAGATGGCGAAGGAGAAGAAAGAGGTTGATAAAAGGAAGGAGGAGAGGATAGAGGAGTTAGAGGAGAAAGTAAGGAAGATGACGAAGGAGAAAAAAGAGGCTGATAAAAGGAAGGAGGAGAGGATGGAGGAGCTTGAGGAGAAAGTAAGAAAATTGGAGAGAAAGGTAGAAAGAGTGGAGCAAAATGGAGACAAAAAGAAGAGGGAGGATTACGAGAAGAGTGGGAATCAAAAGAAGAAATGGTGGGCGGGGTCAGGTGAAAGGAACAAGGATGAACTAAGAAAAAGGAATGTAATTTTAAAGGTCGAGAAGGAGAAATGGGGAGGCAAGGAGTCGAATTGGGAAAAAATGAAGGAGTTATTCGCGGAAGGGCTAAAGGTAAGGGTGACGGTGAGAGAGGTGATTGTGGTGGGGCAGAGAGGTATATGGATGACCATATTGGTGAAGCTGGGAGACGAAGAGGAAAAGTGGCGGGTGTTAGAGGCGAGGAGAAAGGCAGGGAACAGCATAGGGGTAAAGATCCATGAGGACAAGTCTGTGGAAAGGAGGGATAAAGAGAGAGAAGAGAGAGAAGAAAATGGAAGGGAAGATACGCAGGAGTACAGGGAGATCGGAGGATGAGGAGATATCAAAAGATATGGAGGAGAAACTTCTCGTGGAGTCGGACGAGGATAAGGAGGATAGAGGAAAGAGAGACTGGGCCAAATAAGGAGGAGACGAGATGGGAGGAACGGAGGATCAAGGGCGGAGCCGGTGCAGAAGCAGAGAAAGAAGAAGAGGAAGATGTCCACGGGGAACTGAGCTGGTTTTATTTTATGTCATTTTTGAATTGTCATTTTTGAATGTTTGAATGTTACGTAATTGTAAGAGGTTTGGGTACGTTCCTCATAAAAAAACGCCTTGTAAACCCTACGGGGAAAGACAATAAATAGAATAAAATACAATATAAATACGGGGATCCTTCGATCGTTCCTTAGATCCCGTTAATAACGAGCAGCTTGAGTGTGAATTGTTCGACGCGCACCGACTCAATGACCGCAGCGGCAACGACGACGACAACGACGATCTTCGTCGACCTGCAGGGATTCGTGGTGAACGATAGATTCGTCGCGAAGGAGGTAGCCGTGCTCCGAAGCGAGACGCGCGAACTCGCGCATCACGTGTTTCGCGCGCCGATGACGTGGGACCTCCTCACAAGCGCCGAAAAAACAAGGGCCAACTGGCTGATGGCGAACCATCACGGCCTCCGTTGGAAAGACGAGGACGTGGACTATCGCCTAGCTAGGTCGATTATTCGACGCGCGGTATGCGACGACCTGGGCGACAGAGGAGAGACGCCCGGCGCGCGGATATACGTGAAAGGGTTCGAAAAGAAGAGGTGGCTGGAGGAGATTCTCGGCGACGCCGTTCGCGACGTCGACGCGACGATCGAGAACATCGACGCCGAGTACGACGACATCGATCGATTGGAATTTCTTCGGGCCGATCGGGCGTTTCGCTGCGGACGCCATCAACGGTGCTGCGCTATGGAGAACGTGATGAAGTTGCGCGACTGGTGAAACGAGCGACGCGATTCTCTTTCCAGCATCGACTCCACGGATCAAATATAAATATGTATCCATCCGTCCATCCATCTATGTATATATAATATTTTAATCAATAATAAAAAAAATTGATGCAAAATCGACGAACAAAATTATTTATTTTTTTCCGCATACCTACACTGCATATACATATAATCGTGCTCGATAACGCCGAGCACAAGACGGGCGAGAGCGATAGCGTCGAGCGCGCGAGACGACCGCGAACGATGCGTAAGCGAAGGAGAGCGTCGAACTCGAAGAAGAACGGTAGAACGCGAGAGCGAGTGATAACGCCGAGCGCGAAACTGAGTATAGTCGGGAGCATCGAGCGGATGCGCGATATCGGCGGCGGGAACGTCTAATCTCATTATTATTCACACGTATTTATCTTTATATAATATTTATTTACTATTATATATTTATTTAACATTATATTTATAGCTATAAATCACAGATTTTTGTATAACAGATTTTATAATGCAAATAAAAGAGAATTAAATTACTTAATGTTTATTTAAAATTACATTTATAGGTGTACAACAGATTTCGTAATGCAAATAAAAGATGCTCCTCTTTAGTTGTTTATGGAATTATATTTATTTAATATTTAACATTACATCTATAGTTATTCAATATTTACTCGTTTGTTTTATTTATTTTTTTATCATTTTCGCATATTTATTTGCTATTGGGGAGGGGGTGGGCCAGCCTTCGCCGACGTCGTCGTCGTAGTCGTCGACGTTTATCAGGTCGGCGTCGACGTCTATCAGGTTGACATCCCCGTCCTCTCCGTTGCCGTCCTCACCGTTGCCGTTTTTGACGTCGCCATCGTCGTCGCAGCATGAATCGCGAAACTGCTCCGTCGATGTATCGAGTCGCGCAGCGTCCCGATACATGCTGCGAATTTGAGCAGCGTATAAACGCATGTGGTTCCTTGATTTTTTTAACACCGATAGAATGAGTCCTCTGCGCAAAAAATACAAAATAAATAATAAATAATCAAATTGCGGAAATGATACGAATATTCGGCCCCTGGAGATCTCGTCGTCGCCTCTCTGGCTCGTCCCTGGGCGCGAAATTCCGCGCCTTGTGACGGCGGCGGGGCACTGCCACGAAGCGGCGGGCTGCAACGTCACAATATATATATATATATATATATATATATATGTATATATATATATATATATTTACGGCAAACCGCATGTATAACATCGTGTTATTTTTATAACCTATTTACGCAAACGTTACTTCTGTAGTAACTTACGATACGATAATTCCTCTGCGTAAACGGGAGATTTTATAGTAACTATTATGATCGGAAATCAAGAGCCACCGTTGAAAGTAGTGAAAGTTACGTTTCTCTGATTGAGAGACGACGACGTATCTTAATATGAATTACTGTAAGTTACTATAGATGTACTCACTCGCGTAAACATATAGTTCAACAACTTTTACAAGACAGCATATACGTACGTGTGCAATTTTGGATATACCTTCCTTCTTTTAAAAATCTCTTCGACATCAGCTCTCTGTGGTTAATACTTTATATATTTTACTTACTAGGAAGGAAAATTCTGTTTACGCGAAGAAATTATCGTAAGTTACTACAGAAGTAACGCTCGCGTAAACGTAGTAACTGTCACGACGCGGCGACGGTCACGACTGTCAGTACTGTCACACACTATCAATTTCTTGGTTATTATATACTATGTTTACGCGAGCGTTTTACTTCCGTAGTAACTTATACGATAATTCCTCCACGTAAACGGAGGTTCTGTAGTAACTTATGATAATTCATCCTGCGTAAACGAGTAAATTATCGTAAGTTACTACAGAAGTAACGCTCGCGTAAACATACAGTTTGACAACTTTTACAAGGCAGCATATACGTACGTGTTTGTACGATTTTGTTGATACATCTTCCTTCTTAAAGATCTCTCGGCATCAGCTCTCTACGGTCAATACTTATATATATATTTCACTACCTGTCACGACGCGGCAACGGTCACGACTATCACACACTTACACTTATCCTTTTCTAGGTTGTAAAAAACTGTCACGCACTGCGACAGTGCACGAGTGCACTCTCGTGTCAAAAATGGGAAAGTGACACACCAGCCGCCATTTTTGTCCGACGTGGACGTTTCTTAAATAAAAATGTTCCACATTTGGACTTTGCATCGCAATATCTTCGCTCGTAGGGCACGTAACGGAAAAATAAAAACTCTTATTTATAAATCAAACCCCAAGCTATCGATCAAGCCTACTTAGAAATTAATCCGTTCACTCGTTATTGAGATCTCAAAATCTCGGGTACTCGCAACTCGTGCGTTCGCGTAAATGAGTCACGATGCGTCTCGCTTTGCGCGTACTTGGCGCGAGACACTACCGTGTCGCTTGATGAAAACTCACGTTCGTATGAAAATTTGGTCTTTCTCGACTGATTATCGTTTCTTATACTTAATTAAGTTGATTTAAATCAAAATATCGAAATAAAAGTGAATATTTAATGATAACGCCATATTTCACCGAAACAGGTGATTTCTCGAAATAATGAAAAACTCGCTCAAAAAACAATATGGATTTGTTTGTTTCGTTTCTCTGAACACAAGTATATTGTTAAATAATCGCTACGTCGCTTAATTCAAATTTCGACTTGAACATGTGAAAAACTATAATAATCGCAAAAATGAAATAAAAACGATATAAATCGCTTAAATTTTATCAAGAAAAACAAAATAATCCCTTATAGAGTTTGATCGGTTCACAAATAGCAAAGTTGACTCTTTCGCATTCCAGGGTCTTAACCTTTTGATACCTAATTTTGAAATAAGCGTCCGATCGCTTCGCAAATGGACTAGATTGACTCGTCCCGTCTCTCTGAGCATAATTCCGTTGAAAAAACTCAAAATAATTTATTAGATAAAAACTGTTATAATTAATCCTTTATGCTCGGAAATGGATTGCGACATAATAATCGAATAAAAATCATATATCCGCGTTCGGGATAACAAAATGAGTAAGAATATACTACTTATATGCTTCTAAAGTCCTTAATTAAAGTTTTCATACTAATTATCGATTTATTGATCTAATCATCACAGGACTTTGAAACTTGGCAAATCTACTTGTATTATGAATACATTGAATAATCTAATATTACTTTCGCGAACGTCGAGCGACAGATGTTATACACTGCGGCGAAAAAGTATTAGAGCCAGCCCATACTAAACTTACGATAATTCCTTCGCGTAAACGGAATTTTGTAGTAACTTACAATAATTTACTCCGCGTAAACGAGTGAATTATCGTAAGTTACTACAGAAGTAACGCGCTCGCGTAAACGTAGTAACAGGTAGCACACGTATTGCATAGGCATTGCCGTAGCGTCTTACGCCTTAGATAATATTAATTAGTTTAGCTTGAATTATGTGTAATAGAAACATTTAATTTTAGTAAATTTAATCTTGAAAAATCTCGAAAAAACTTAAACAGTAGTATCTTCACCTCAAAAAAAAAAAACAAAATAGTAGTATTATACCTCGAAAAAACCTAAGTAACAAGTGGTGGACGTAATCTTTGTATCTCCAAAAATCTCGAAAAAACCTAAGCAGTATTATTTTTATTTCCAAAAAATTATTACTCAAGTGATACACATCACAAAATTACGTTACCTTATCAAAAAATGAGTCGCGCTTCAAGTGATCTATTATTACAATTAAAAAAAAGAAATGATATCTCTTTTTAAATTACAGCGCCAATTACAGAGAACATATATTTTTTGAGATACAAAGATTACGTCTACCACTTGTTACTTAGGCTTTTCGAAGTATAATATTACTACTGCTTTTCTTCGATTAGAATAAAAAATTGAATCATGAAGAATTACACAGGTAACAGTACAAAATACAAATATTTTATTAAAATATTTAAACCCAACAAGGGAATACAAGGTAATTAAATACAAAGTTTATATATGTATTTTAAAAGATTTAATCGCATCGCAAAGAATTACAGAGGTAACAGTACAAAAAATGAAAATATTTTATTAAAATACATAAATTTTTCTTGTCAAAAAACTTGGCGCTGCTAGACCTCAAAATTAGGTCAGCCTGGTGTGTATGTGCGAGCGAGTGGGTGTGGGCGATGTGTGTGTGTAATTTGTAAAAGGTCTCTCTCTCTCTCTCTCTCTCTCTCTCTCTCTCTCTCTTCTCTCTCTCTCTCTCTCTCTAGCAGCGCCAAGTTTTTTGACAAGAAAAATTTATGTATTTTAATAAAATATTTTCATTTTTTGTACTGTTACCTCTGTAATTCTTTGCGATGCGATTAAATCTTTTAAAATACATATATAAACTTTGTATTTAATTACCTTGTATTCCCTTGTTGGGTTTAAATATTTTAATAAAATATTTGTATTTTATACTGTTACCTGTGTAATTCTTCATGATTCAATTTTTTATTCTAATCGAAGAAAAGCAGTAGTAATATTATACTTCGAAAAGCCTAAGTAACAAGTGGTAGACGTAATCTTTGTATCTCAAAAAATATATGTTCTCTGTAATTGGCGCTGTAATTTAAAAAGAGATATCATTTCTTTTTTTTAATTGTAATAATAGATCACTTGAAGCGCGACTCATTTTTTGATAAGGTAACGTAATTTTGTGATGTGTATCACTTGAGTAATAATTTTTTGGAAATAAAAATAATACTGCTTAGGTTTTTTCGAGATTTTTGGAAATACAAAGATTACGTCCACCACTTGTTACTTAGGTTTTTTCGAGGTATAATACTACTACTTTGTTTTTTTTTTTTAGGTGAAGATACTACTGTTTAAGTTTTTTCGAGATTTTTCAAGATACAAAGATTTCGTCTACCACTTGTTACTTAGATTTTTTTAAGGTATAATACTACCACTGTTTTTTTTTCGAGGTAACAACATATACACTACTATGCGTGTACTTGGCGCCTTTCTTTACCTTTTTTTTAAAAAAGGTAATTTTGTACAGATATCACGCCTTTTTGTAGTATTACGCATTGTATAAACAATATGTACAGGGTGTTATTTCGAGGTATAATACTACCACTTTGTTTTTTTCGAGGTAACAACATAATACATATATACTACTATGCGTGTACTTGGCGCATTTTTTTTACCTTTTTTTTGAAAAAGGTAATTTTGTACGGATATCACGCCTTTTTGTAGTGTCATATAAGACGTCGGCGTTAGAAGTAGATAGAAAAAGAAGTATCTTAATAAAAAATTTTCACATTTGGACTTTGCGTCGCAATATCTCCGCTCGTAAGCTATCGATCAAGCCTACTTAGAACTTGATCCGTTCACTCGTTATTGAGATCTCAACATCTCGGGTACTCGCAACCCGTCGCGTCGCGTAAAAGAGTCACGGTCGGTCTCGCTCCGCGTGTACTTGGCGCGAGACACTACCGTGTCTCTTGATTCTGCCGCTAGGGAATTTTTAAGTCGATTCTTATGAATCAAGCTTGAATTCGATGTCTAGGTGTCCCAGGTTGCCGATGACGAGGTTCACATAGTGCGCTTCATAGTTTTCGGTATTCAGGTGTAATACCTTGAATTCGATGTCCACGTGTTCCAGGTTGCTGATGTCGGGTTCCAGATAGTGCGCTCTATAGTTTTCGGTGTCCAGGTATAACAATACGTTGAATTCGATGTCTAGGTGTCCCACGTTTCCGATGACGAGGTTCACATAGTGCGCTCCGTAGTTTTCGGTGTTTACGTGTATTAATACCTCGAATTCGATATCTACGTGTCCTACATTCAGATTTAAAGTTATTAATACACCTAGACACCAAAAACTACAAAGCGCACTATGTGGACCTCGTCATCGGCAACATGAAACACGTAGACATCAAATTCAAGGTATTATTACATCTAGACACCGAAAACTACGGAGCGCGCTATCTGGACCTCGTCATCAGCAACCTGAGACACCTAGACATCAATTTCAAAATATTAATACACGTAGACACCGACAACTACGGAGCGCACTATGTGGATCTCGTCATCGGCAACCTGGGACACCTAGACATCGAATTCAAGGTATTAATACACGTAGACACCGAAAACTACGGTGCTCACTATCTAGACATTGTCATCGGCAACCGGAGACACCTAGACATTGCATTCAACGTATTATTACACCTGGACACCAAAAACTACGAAGCGCATTATGTGGACTTTGTCATCGCCAACCTGGGACACCTAGACATCGAATTCAACGTACGATTACACCTGGACACCGAAAACTATGAAGCGCACTATCTGGATCCCGTCATCGGCAACCTGGGACACGTGGACATCGAATTCAAGGTATTAATACACGTAGACACCGAAAACTACGAAGCGCACTATGTGGACCTTGTCATCGGCAACCTGGGACACCTAGACATCGAATTCAACGTACGATTACACCTGGACACCGAAAACTATAAAGCGCACTATCTGGATCTTGTCATCGGCAACCTGGGACACGTGGACATCGAATTCAAGGTATTAATACACGTAGACACCGAAAACTACGGAGCGCACTATGTGGACCTCGTCATCGGCAACCTGGGACACGTAGACATCGAATTCAACGTATTATTACACCTGGACACCGAAAACTATGAAGCGCACTATCTGGATCTTGTCATCGGCAACCTGGGACATGTGGACATCGAATTCAAGGTATTAATACACGTAGACACCGAAAACTACGGAGCGCACTATGTGGACCTCGTCATCGGCAACCTGGGACACGTAGACATCGAATTCAACGTATTATTACACCTGGACACCGAAAACTATAAAGCGCACTATCTGGACCTCGTCATCGGCAACCTGGGATACCTAGACATCGAATTCAAGCTTGATTCATAAGAATCGACTTAAAAATTCCCTAGCGGCACTTTCTGCCAAGCGTAGAGAACCTTCTTTTTCGGCAGCGGTGGTAATACGATGTAAGGATACGAAATCTCTCCAGATAAACATGAAGGAATTGACTCAATATATATTATATAAGTATATACCTAATTTACCTAAAATACCTAAATAGAAATCTTACTCCTGACCGATAAGTCTATCGACCTAATTTCGAAATACGCGCGCGATATCGAAACTGGCGATACCTGCGCCGCCAGCGTCGAAAAAGTGAAAGTAACGTTTCTGATTATGACGTCATCATACAAGACGTCGTCGGCGTTAGGAGGAGGAAGTATCTTAAAAATAAATTTTCCCATTTGGACTTTGCGTCGCAATATCTCCGCTCGTAGGGCACGTAGCGGAATATTATGAGAGAAACCCCCCCCTAATTGGACCCCAAGCTATCGATCAAGCCTACTTAGAACTTGATCCGTTCACTCGTTATCGAGATCTCAACATCTTGGGTACTCGCAACCCGTCGCGTCGCGTAAAAGAGTCACGGTCGGTCTCGCTCCGCGTGTACTTGGCGCGAGACACTACCGTGTCTCTTGATTATTTTGCATGTCAAAGTTTACGAGGTTTACCAAGCTTTACTTTAACTTTTGTTTATGTTAGAATAACTTTAATGGTGCGTGCCCACCTGCGAGTAAAACTCTCGAGAGTAGCTCTCGAGATTGATTCTCGCAAATGGACATATTCCTGAAGAGTACCTAACGGAGAATGAATCGCAGCTCTCGGCGAGCGAACTTTTCAAGACCTACTCGCAAATCGACACGACGTTATTTTACTCTCGGAGATCAGCTCGCCAAGCTCAAACGCTGTTCGTATTTTGAGAGCTACATGTTGAGAGTAAAAACCGAGATGGCAAAAGTTTGTTCCTTTGATGACACAAAGGAAGTTATTGAATAATGCGGACATCATGAACTATTGTAGAATTCTACTGTGACAGAAATAAAAAAATTTTAAAATTTTTATGTTCTGCGAATAAAGTGCGAAAAAAATTCATAATTTAAAGAATTAGATAAGAATATTTTTAATACATTTTCTAATTACTTGGTCAATAATTAGTTACACTTTAGTTTTACATACTTTGCACGTTTTAGTTGCAGTGCTGAAATTAAATACATTTTTACATCGCGAATTAAGTACATTTAAAAAAAAAAAAATTATTAAATATTTACATGTAAAAATCTAACATTAAGGTATTTCGCAAACTGAAAATTAAATAATAATATCGCACTATGTATTCTACTTCACAATTTGTAAGTCTGTGGAAACTTTTAATTGTTGGGAGTCTTCAATCTTAAGCTCTCTAATTAGAGCAGATCCGGCACCTGCAATCAATCCATTCATCGACCCAGAAGGTCTTTTTGTTGTTATTTAACACCCTTTTCCTTTTTAAAATAATGCTAGCCACTATAGCAGCCGCAAGTTTTTTCGTTTACGCGACATTATGATGTCACCACTCTCAGACATCGACTAAAAAAAATACGTAAGTGGACACGGTTTTGAGAGAACTCTCCGAAAGAATACACTGTCCATTTGAGAGTAATTTTTCTGACATTGTACTCTCGCGAGCATCTCGTGAGAATCCAGGGAGTATTCTTCAGAGAGTACTCAGAAACGAAACGACGTTCTTCGTAACGCCATCGAGGAATTTCAACGATACTATGGTCTGCCCGGCGATGGAACGCTCGACAACCAAACACTGCAATTGATGCGTAAACCGCGATGTGGTTTCCAAGATATCCTGAAGCACGGAACGAGAGCGAGTCTATCCAAATGGCCGAGGACTCACCTGACGTGGGTTTTTTACGTAGTCACTCAGGACGAGTTGAATACCGTGCGGTCCGCGTTCGACCCGTGGTCGCAGCATTCGGCATTGATGTTCGAACGCTCCGAAACGAATCCTGACATTATAATATCTTGGCGAACCCTACATCACGATAACACGAATATCAACGTAAACGGCCCAAATTGCTCGGCCAAATTCGACGGTCCCGGTAACGTGCTCGCCCACGCGTATTTCCCGACGGACGAAACGGGATTCGTCTCCGAGGTACACGTCGACGGGGACGAGCCGTGGCATAGGAATCCTATGCGAATCGCTCACGGGACCTTGACGTGTAAACATCTCTCGCGTGTCGCTCCTGCCTGTTGAAATTTATCGGTGTGTTTTAGTGTTATATTCCGTTGTGCTTATTTGCACAACCTTATTTTATAGTAACTCCGCTGCATTGGAACCGAAAAATTAGAGTGCACATATTATATTCGGGAATTGCTCACTGACTGTCAATCAGCGATGCGCGAGACTGTTCTGTTCTGAGTGTTTGCGTCGCGTCCTTCCGTTATCTTGTGTTTTCCGTGTCTCTCAGCGCTGTCGCATTGCTGCCTTCGATTATGCGACGGCTTGTGTGAGTCTTTCGCAATCTGCTGCTTATTTGTCGTGCTGCCTTTTTCTGTTTTCGTAAGTACATCGAAATTCGAATCTGCTAAAGTAACGACTCTTCGCGACATCACTGTTTTTACTTGCTGACATTGTCTTTCTTCGTCTCGGTCATTATTTGTAAATACTTTTCTGTATGTATCTGCGAATAATATTGCCGTACCAAGCATGAGTCAGTCAACCTGTTTTAAATGTAAGCGTTTTCTCGCTCGCACGCTCATATGTACATACTGTAAGACGGACAATAGTCGGTCTCCGTCGGGCTCGAACGCGGGTTGCGTTGTCGGGGACAAATCGTCGCCTCTTGCTGCTGGATCCGCTCCCTCGACAGCTGTCACACCAGCACTCGTGACGCCGACTACCCCTTTGATGTCGAGTGGACCAACAGACATTGCTGCCTCCCTCTCTGACGTGAGGCAAGCCTTATCTACGCTATCTGCCACCATGACCACCCTGGACGGCAGAATCGCGAGTCTTGAATCTGGTCTCGCTCTTGTTAATCGCATTGACCTTAAATTAGATTCTCTCGATGGCAAGATGAGCGGTTTCAAGGGTGCTTTTCGGCGTCTGGAGGACACTGAGCGGGCGATCGAGTGTCTTACAGCCGAGACAAGTGGCCTATCTGCCGAACTTGGATCTATGTCGGCTAAGCAGGCTGCATTGGTGGAGCGAGTTGCCCGGCTCGAGGCAGCATCTGCTTCAACCTCTGCGCCGGCTCGCCTTTTGGCTGCTCCTTCGACTGCGTCTGACGGGCTGACTGCGCGCTTCGAGCGCATGGTCAACGACCACCGGGATCATGAGCTTATAATCTTCGGCGTTCCGACTGACAGGCCTGAGAACTGCGCGAACGCTGTGCTTCGCGTTGCTGCCTCGCTCGATACGCCGCTTACATCCTCGGAGGTTATCACCGCCTTCAGAATTCGAAGAAGGGATCCGTCATCAGGTCCTATCGTTGTTAAACTTACCACAATTGCCAAGAGAAATGAGCTGCTTGCTAAATTCCGGCGGCGTGCTGGCTCAGGTTTTGTTGCGTCCAACATCGATCGCTCATGGCCATCCACCAAAGTTTACCTCTACGAGCGTTCTACTGCATCTGAACGTCGCCTATTCGCTGAGCTAGCCAAAAGACATAACGTCAGGTACGTGTGAATGAGGCGAGGGGTAACATATTTTCGAACATCGGATGGCTCTCCCCGCTATTTGTCGCAGGACTCAATACTTGCGGAGATTGAAACAACCGATTCACTCCAGCACCCCCGCGCCTCATCCCTCGTGAGCTCATCGGCGCGTCCCGAACCTGTCCGACGTCATTCGCGTACTGGACCGATCGCTGCTGGTGTCAGCAGCAGCCGACTAACACTTCGCGTCGCTCACATCAACGTGCGTTCATTATTGCCCCATTTTACATTGGTTAAAGATCTCGCAGTCTATCATCAACTTGATATTCTAGCGATTGGCGAGACCTGGCTGCGAGACACAATTGACACGAAATTCGTCGACATAAGCGGGTTCACCTTTGTTCGCTCCGATCGATCTACCGGCTCCCGCGGCGGGGGCGTCGCGTTATATATTAATAACTCTTTTTCTTTCACTCAGATCGACCTTGGTGTCCCTCCTCCTGGCACACTCGTGGATATCGTTGCTGTCTCCCTTCGCCTGACACACAGATGCGTAGCTGTGATCTGCGCTTACCGTCCTCCTCGCTCACCTGTCTCGGACATGCATTACATTGAAACGCGCTTGTCTCACATCGCATGCAGCGCTGATAAGATTGTGTGTATGGGCGATTTCAACATCGACATGCTCCGTGCCGGCGAACCTAACGCTCGACTGCTATGCGACATAGCATCGAACCTCTCCCTTTGACAACTCATAGAGTTGCCAACGCGTCTTACACGGAATACATAATCTATTCTTGATCTCATCTTGATCTCGCATAGTGTGGGGGTGGTCGACTGCGGCGTCAGTGAGGAGCTCGATATCAGTGATCATTTCATGGTCTGGGCGACTCTAAGAATAGCTCGACCGCATCGCGGTCGCATCACCCTCTCTTGCAGTATCCACGCCATTCAGCCTTCTGACATTTCCTTTAAGTTGCTCAGGGCTGACTGGTCGCCTGTGTTCGATGCGGTGCATGTTGACGAGATGGTCGCCTGTTTCACATCTTCCATAATGACCGTGTTTGACCATCTCGCCCCGTTAACGTTGAAGAGCGTATCGCGTCCGCCGGCTCCATAGCTCAACACCGCCGTCAGAAAAACTAATATCACTGAAATGTCGGGCTTTTCTTCGTCATAAGCGCACTCGATTCGAGCATGACTGGCACCATTACAGGCAACTCCGTAATGAGGTAAATTATGCCATACGCCGCGAAAAGAAGGCTTATCTTACAAATTCCTTTTTATCTAACTCCTCTCGTCAATTCTGGAGAAATCTCTCATTACTTGGAGGGACAACATCTCCCTCGCATACCTTACCCTCTCATCTCCTTGATCCTAAGCTTATGAATGATTATTTTCTTGATTCTCTTCCTTCCTCCTCCTGCTCTCGTCAAACGCTGCGTCATTTTACCTCCTCATCCTCCAATGTTTCCGAAACATTCAATTTTATTCCAATCACTCTCACTGAGCTTTACAATATCCTCAAGCGTATACGTCTCACCTCTGCCGGTCCGTACGATCTCTCTGGTCGTATGCTGCTTCTCTGCCTGCCTCAATGTTTCGAGTCTCTTCTACACATTTTGAATTACTCCCTCTCCTCCAATACTTTTCCCTCCTCGTGGAAACATGCAGTTGTCCTCTCCATTCCTAAAACTCACAACCCTTCCACTTTCTCCTCTCTTTGTCCCATCTCTCTCCCTCCATTTCTCTCCAAACTTCTCGAGCGCATATGCTTCCTTCAACTATATGCTTTTGCAAACAAAGAGAAGATAATTCCGGAGTGTCAATCTGGTTTTCGTCGCACGCATAGCACGGTGTCAGAGCTTCTCTACCTCTCCGACTTCGTCCTGCGGGGTTTTGACTCGGGCTGCCTCATTGCACTGATTGCTCTAAATTTCACGAAGGCGTTCGATACGGTCAACCCTTATCTTCTCCTAGCTAAGCTTGAGTACTACGGCTTATCTCCTTCAGCCTTGTCCTTTATGCAATCTTACCTAATAAATCGCTTTCAGCGTGTTCTCTTATACAATCCCTTGCCTATCTTCTCCCCTACTCGCGCTGTTCTCTCAAGCGTACCTCAGGGTTCAGTTCTCGGACCTTTATTATTCATCATTTTTATTGCTGATCTGTGCTCCACTCCTTTCTCTGCTGAACTTCTTAAATATGCCGACGACGTGATTTTTCGCGAAACGTTCCGTCCGTCGGACGTACCTTCTACCGTTGCCGCGTTGAACAGCGACCTTGAAGCGGTAGCTAAATGGGCATCCTCTAATGGGCTGCACCTTAACCCTTCCAAGTCCTCGCTTCTCATCGCAGGTTCTCCAGTGCTGTTGTCTCAACTTCAATCCTTTGATCTTCAACTAAACTCCGTACCCATACCTCTATCATCCTCAATTAAAATACTTGGGTTACACGTCGTCTCTTCCTGGTCATTTAAACAGCACGTGGATGTAAAATGTCGGGCTGCTTTCGCTCGGCTTCGTCTTCTGTACCCGTTCCGGCACATACTCTCCACTTCTCAGAAGTTTTATGTATCCCAGGCGCTTGTAATCTCACTCTTCGACTACGCCAACGTCGTTTATATTCCGGCACTTAACCAGCAACTGTTGAATCGTATTTAATACATTCAAAACTCATGTCTCCGCTTTTCCTATATTGTCCGGAAATTTGACCATATATCTCACTTTATTCTAACTCCCATTGGCTAAAAATCCAACAACGCTTTACGCTTCATCTTTGTTGCCTGGTTTTCCGTCTTCTTCAGTCTGATACTCCTCCTTACCTCCGACGTCTCTTGCGTCTGAACTCCGATCTCCATGCCGTTGACGCCCCTAATACTCGTTATCCTGATCTTCTTTCCTTTCCATCGCATCACTCCACCAAGTTTCGCGCTTCGTTCTCCTATTGTGCAGTCAAGTACTATAATGACCTTCCCTCTTCCATAAGATCCTTACCTGCCCTGCCTCCCTTTCGTACAGCTACGTCCACTTATATTCTATCGACTGCACTTCCTGCCAGAAATGCATCTCAGCCTGCGCATCGTTAATTGCTTGCACGTTATGTCGTGTCTGCTAACGCGTACATGTTTCGAGTGCGTGCGTACGTATATCCTATGCGTCACCGCGTGTATATTTTATATTTTATATTTTAGGTTCTGCGACATATTGTACTAATGATATAAACTCACTCCCGCGAGCGAATCCATTGTTTCTGTATTATATATTTTAGTATTTAGTATTACATTTAACGACAAAAACTACTCCCGTGAGCGAACCATTGTACTAATGATATAAACTCACTCCCGTGAGCGAATCCATTGTTTCTGTATTATATATTTTAGTATTTAGTATTACATTTAACGACAAAAACTACTCCCGTGAGCGAACCATTCTTTCTGTATTATATATAGATATTTGTATTTTAGTATTATATTTACTCATTGTCTCCACTGGTAGGCTTAGAAACAACAATCTGTTGACGCCTCACCATTTGCGTGCACTCATTCTACTCTTTATAACTGTATCCTCCACTAATGCATTGCAATAAAATTAAATTAATTAAATTAATTAATTAATATTCACGTCGGTAAACATCCCGCGGATAAGTTCTCCCTGCATTACACGCTGACGCACGAGATCGGCCACTTTCTCGGATTGTCGCACAATAAGCGCAGAACATCGGTGATGTTTGCGTTCACGCCCGACAAGCAGTATCCGGTTAAGCTCGACAAATCTGACATTCTCGACATTCAACGTATGTACGGTGAAAAAAATATGAACGAGCCCCCGCAGACGCCGGCGCTGCCGCCGCCGCCACCACCACCGTCGCCAATGCCGGACCTGTGCACCCTTGATCGCGTGAACGGGATATTAATTTTGGAAAATCGTATGTACATCTCGTACAAGCGTTACGTTTGGTCGATCGATCTCAACGGTAGGACGTACAATGGACCTCTAGCCTTTTCGAATCACATGAGTTTTCTTCACGACAATTACACGCGCGTAACCACCGCCTGTCAATCCCCGTCCGGTGATCTCATGGTGTTCGTAGATAATTTGGTATACATGGTTCAATATCCGGAATTTACGCTTCGACCAAGTTGGCCGAGGACCTTGCAAAAACTCGGATTTCCCGCACGAACGATGATCAACGGAGCGGTAAACACCCACAGAGGACGTTCTTTCGTGGTGTTCAACGGTAACTCGGTGGGCGAGATAGACGAATGCGACAAGAGAGTTGCCACATTTACGCCTCTCGAAGCAACGTTTCCCGGAATACCGACCGGCGTAACGTCGATCTTCCGATACGTCGACGGCAATCTGTACTTCACCACTCGGACGCAGTTCTACAGATTCAACGAATTTACGAAAACCGTCACGGCTGCCGGTAAATTCGATCTACGGATGTTGAATTTCGTTTGTCCTAAGACCGAATTGTTGCAACAGTTGCGCAATCTTCTCAATCGAATCGTACGCGTCGGCGATTTAACGTCACCGGCGAGCTATTCGGACGATGACGACGATTCGGGCGTTCAGCTTTCCGGTCGTCGTACCAACCGAAGGAAGTAGAGGACCGCGCAAATCCCCACCACACATTGCGCGATATAAGTAAGAACTTTTCTACTTATACCGATGCGTTCCCCCCAAAGCATCAGTAACGCATCGTCAGCCGAATACGACGCGTCGGAAAAAAATCAGAAACGAACGATACTACAGCGTGTGTGCAAAATGTTCTCGACGTTGAGCGATCGACCCGCGCCGAGGGATCTTTCCCCTCGCGAGACGGATTCGGAGGTGAACGACAACGGCAAAAGACGAAGGATCGAATCGGCGGACGATCATCATCACCATCGGGAATCGCGGTGGTTCAGCTCTCACCTTCCCACCGACATGCCCGTTGACTTGCCTGCGGTACGCATCCTGACGACGCGTTATCTGCTGACGACGACTGGCTACAAATACATAGCCATAGGTATCACGATTAAGTCACCGTGGCACAGTATACATTATACGCCTTCGTACGTGGATATCGCTCTGGGAGATAAACAAGGCAGGGAGGTCTCCCTGACGCTCAATATGTGGAAAGGGCTAGTCGAGCGTAAACGCGACATATTGTCGTGTCTGCAATCCAACCTCGCCGATGGAACCCGCCCCCCCTCACCGATATCGATCGGTGGGATGACGTTGCGATTCGCATCGATCAACAACCTGCCGATTTTACGTATGGAGCTATCCAACGCGGCTCGTCTGGCGATGTCGCTCAAAACCCTGCTCACGCTATACGATGTCCAACTTTGCGTCGATCGCGTCGTCTCGGCGTTGAGCGCGGCGACCGAGGAAGTCGACGCGAATTATTCGCGCTATCGGGAAATAGCCGCCAACGCGATCAAGACGGGAACTTCGGCTAAAACTGCGATACTGAAAAGCGAATTCTTCGGTCCTATCAATATCGTTGACTGCGAAATTACCGCGCTCTATTTCCGAACCTAATGTCACGACTCACGACGCATGTTTACAAATATATGTATTCATACACAAAAAAAATGTAAACGCGTATATCGACTTTTGTATATATATATTTTTTTCAAAATAAACAAAACTAGCGCTCGTACGCGGATATCTCATATATGTGTTCTCTCTCTTTTTTTCCCTTTTTCCAGATCCGTACCTATCTCGATACGATCCCGCGCTCCTAGATCCCCTGACTCCGCTTACTCCACAATCATCGCGATTGCGTCATCTACGATTGCGTAGAGAAGGATCGAAACAACCTTCAAACCGAAACAAACAAAAACGAAGAACGGATATCGTGACTGCGAAAAAAAGAACGACCTTGAACACGTTCGAACGAGTTTTCGCGCGCTCACCCACACCATCGCGCGGGCGTCGAGCAGAGCGACCTTGAACGAGTTCGAACAAGTTTAAACGCGTCCGAACGCGCGTAAAAAATTAATCGCGATTTCCGCGCGCGACCGATAACGCCCTCGATAACACAGATCCGCCGATCCGAGCGCCCTCTCGGAGCGCCCGGGTTCGACGATCCCCCCACCCCGGTGCCAACGTTGCGGCGCGCCCATCACCTACCTAGGGACTTTACGTCTTTCAGGTTACCACAAAATACTGTCATCTGATTGGACAGCCTCGAGTCTTTGTTCTCAAATCTGATTGGACAGCGATAAGAACTTGTCCAGTTATTAGTAAATCGCGTGGGAAATTTTTCCCCCGCAGTTTCCCCCTCCGATGAACCTATACCCTTCCCTTCGACCCCCTCGCCCATCTCTTACGGCGTTTCCCCCGCGTGTGCGCGGCCCACCCCGCTTCCCCGCGGGGGTACCCGGGCGCAAATGTATAGACTCTTCACCTACTCATGTATTTTGGAGGCACATTATGTGTCTAGTTTAATAATAGTGGAGCTCCCCGCAGGGAGGCGGAACCTACTGCCTTCACGCATACACTTCACGCGAACCGAGGTTCACCCCACCTCCCCATGCTTTCGGGGGATTTGCGGTAGCCCTTCCCTCGCTTACGTGTGTACTGTTTCTCTCTCTCTTTCTCTCTCTCTCTCTCTTTCTCTCACCGTTAATTCTGTGTAATACACCATTTCTATATTATTATACTTTGGCCGGTATTTATAGTCAGATCTTATATATAAGATCATCTTAAGTTTATCTTTTGATACTCCGTAGCCAATGAAACGAGTCGTTCAGCATCTAAAGATAAACTTAAGACAATCTTAAATATAAGATTGTCTGACTATGAATACCGCGTATGTGATATTATATAAATTGATATCTCGAAAACTGTGCATTGTAGTTTATAACGTTTCTGATTTTCTGAAGTTTCGCCAATGATGTTTATGTTATGACTTTGACGGGTATGACTTTATGGTTGTTTACATTACTTAAGAGCTGTTTTGGTTTGTAATATACTGAGTTAGTTCGCTTACGACAAGAGCTGTGTGCAAACGTGTTTCTTGGATAACCATTTAAAATGTCGGATTGTATAAATTTATTCTTTTTGGCTAAAAAATTAAGTAATCGCCAAACGACAATTGAGTGGCTTAGAGAAATTCAATTGAATTCTACAGAAAAATGGTGTATTACACATAAAAAAAAGATGATTTATATTGAAACAAGAGGAAGTTTGGGTTATTTTCAGTGTTATAAATCTGGTAAATACGACCACAATATTACAGCAACACACAATACGTGGTTTGAACGTTGTCATTTAAATCTTGAGAGCTGCGTAATAATGACATATGCTTTTGCGTGGCAATTTTTTTTGGAGCAAACAAGACATGAATGTAGTCTTATTGATGGTGAGATTGTTTCTTTTGAAACAATTGTGGATAGATTTTCGTTCTGTAGGGAGGTTTGTGCCACAGCTCTTGATAGACGACATGACGCAGAAGGGTTACTTGGTGGTCCTGGGATAATTGTGGAAATTGACGAATGTAAAATTGGTCGGAGGAAAAAAGGACGTTTTCGTGAAGGAATGTGGATATTAGGTATATTTTTTTTAATAATAATAATATTATTAAATTGTAATACTGAATTTTGTTATAATATTAAAAATCAATGTTTGAATTTTTAAATTTTGTAGTACAAGTTATAATGTTTTTAAATATATTTTAATTAATGTTTGAAATTTTAATTGTTTATTTTAAATATTCTTTGTTTGATAGGTATGAAAGAGCGTGGAGGATATAAGTATCGCTTAGAAGTATGTACCAAAAATAAACAAGATAAAAGTACACTTTTATCGTTAATACAGAAGCATGTAGCAATAGGTACAGAAATTCACATGATTGATTGTTAGAAAGGGTACTTAAATTTGGAGAAATATGGTTATGTTCATAAAACCGTAAATCATTCAACAAATTTTGTGGACCCGGAAAGTGGAGCTTACACACAAACAATTGAATCTTCGTGGCGTGCTTTACGAGCTCGTTTAAGTAGAGGTGGTATTAAACAAGATAAGTTAGTTGATCATTTGTGTGAATATTTGTAGCGATATACAATAAAAAGAACACAGCCCCACCAAAAAAAATGAAATTTCTGTCCGGCGGACCGGACCAGTCAATTCTTACGTATTTTGGGTCGCTGAATCCGAATCCGAGGTCAGAATTCAAAAGTTGGTTCGTTTTTTTTTTCTAATCTCAAAAAACATACTTTTTTAGTACATTTTGAGCCGTAATGAAAAATCGCGAGCTAGCTTCGAAATTCTGACCGTGGATTCGGATTCAAAAGCTTGAATTACATAACAATTGACTAGATTTTTTAATAAAAAAATGGCAGATCTAATGTGGCGGACTCAATATGGCGGATGTTTCTTCAAATTGATCCGATTCGCTTGAAACTTGGTACTTGGGGGTTTTTGTGGTCGCTGAGTACGAATCTGATGTCAGTTTTCCAAAATTCAAAATGGCAGATCTAGTATACCCAAAGAGTTTTTAAAAATTGACCAGATTCGTCTAAAATTTGTTACTTGAGGGTTTTCGGGGTCGCTGAATACGAATCTGACGTCAGATCATAACATAATCACACTGAAAATGCAGCTTTTCCCACATGACTCTGACAAAGTACAAATCTTTTATATGTATATTTGACGTCCAAGAAAACAATAGAGTCAAAGTATATCCATGACTTAATCCTTATGCAATCAGGGTACCTCCACGTGGTGACGGTGGGCAACGGATTTATTCCGGCGTTATAGATACGTATCTAATCCAGAAATTTCGCTTTTTTAGGGTTTTCAACCTAATATCTGCGACTGGTCTGATTACGTCACTCACACACACACTGAACTTGACGCAGCTTCATCTGAATCACGCGTGACCCTTCCGTAGCCGGCGCCTAAACTGGGGCGCCGTAAAGCATCATGGCCTGCACGGTTGTGGCGTATAGTCGGCGAGCACGACCGCTCGCTCCTCCCAGGTTAGGCATCAGCCTTGCCAGGTTATTTGCCACACCTTTTGCCCTGGGAGTTAGGCAAGCAAAGTGCTCACCGAAACCCCAGGAGCCATCCAACCAGAAGCTCAGCACTTTCATGCTGGCCCCCACGGAGATACGGGTTCCTTCCACTTCTATATGGGCCACGGGCGGCTTCCCCGCAGACTTGTCGTAGAAAAACACAGCCTGCGTCTTCTGGGGGGCCACCCTAAGGCCCAACTTGCGCATCGTAGCCACCACTGCCCTCACTGCGACATTCGCCTTTGCTCGGGCCTTATCCCAAGTATCACCCTCGACTCCCAGGAATGTATCATCGGTAAAGCCGTTGAGCCAACATCCCGGGAGGAGGGCGATCCGGAGGAGGTAGTCATACCCCAAGTTCCACAGAAGTGGGCCAAGTACTGACCCCTGTGGAACCCCCCGCACGACCAACCCGACCCTTACTACACCATCGCGGTCGGTGTACAAGAGCCTCCTGTCTCGGAGGTAGTCATGTATGACTGCCCTTAGATAAGGAGGGACGCCGTGGTGATTTAGCGTCCTCCTTATCACTGGCCACGGCAGGGAGGTAAAGGCGTTAGCTACATTAAAGTTAACGCCCAACACCACCCTGTCGGCCTCCAGGAGGGCCCGAATGCGTAAGATCGCATCCACAGTCGATCTGCCCTCCCGGAAGCTATTCTGACCAGTCGCCGATACTGGGTTTCCGAGACCCTGCATCGTTAAAAGGTTGTTACCCTCTGCCATGACGGCGTCAAGTATCTAACCCAGGAATTTCGCCGAAATAAATCCGTTGCCCACCGTCACCACGTGGAGGTACCCAGGTTGCAGAAAGATCAAGTCATGGATATACTTTGACTCTATTGTGGTCTTGGACGTCAAATATATATATAAGATTTGTACTTTCTCAGAGTCATGTGGGAAAAACTGCATTTTCAGTGTGATTATGTTATGATCTGACGTCAGATTCGTATTCAGCGACCCCGAAAACCCTCGAATAACAAATTTTAGGCGAATCTGGACAATTTTTAAAAACTTATCGGGTATACTGGATCTGCTATTTTGAATTTTAAAAAACTGACATTAGATTCGT
>NC_092361.1:10913128-11033772 GCF_030848805.1 Temnothorax longispinosus
CTCATGAAGAGCTGGATCTATCAATTATCGAAAGCCGAGTTGGCGGCCGAATTAGAAAGGCTAGAGGTCGACCCCAGCGGCACGATCGATACTCTCCGACACGGACTACGAGATTTCGTGGACGCTAACCCGGAGTACAAATACTCTGTGAAGAAGGACGAGCCGGAGGACATAATAGCCGATGACCAAACGAACGACCGGCCCGACCCGGCGAAGGTCATGGATCAAATCCGGAAGTGAGGATGCCACTCCGACGGAAAGAACCCACTCGCGTTCCTAGAACGAGTGGAGGAATTACGCCAGGGATACTCCGGAGACCAGCTCCTACTGGGACTACCGGAGCTTCTACGAGGAGATACTCTCCTCTAGTACCGCAATAATCAGGCGGCATGGGACTCCTGGGAGGATTTCCAAAGAGAGTTCCGCAACCAGTTCTTACCCCGGCGATACCGCGCGCAGCTGTCGCAAAAAATCCAGGGACGGTTTCAAAAACCGGACGAGCCCTTTTACAAATACGCGACGGCTCTCCTTACGAGCATGCGACGAGCCGGAGGATTTTCCGGCGGACGACCAACTCGAACGGCTCTATGATAATATGAGTGCCGAGTATAAATATTACATCCGCCTGGATGACGTCACCAGTCAGGGAGACCTGCACGCACGCGCCGCGGAGTATGAAGTTATCGAAGAGCAAAACCGCGAGCGGAAGGCAGAGCGAAAGACGGCGGCCACTACTCTGTCCGTTGCCAGTACCACGTACAACTCCGGGAGGAGTGCTGCTGGCGCTGTAAACAGCGCGGACACACCCGGTTGGACTACAAACGGCCGGCCAAGAAGTTCTGCTCTCGATGCGGCAAGGACGGCGTCCTCACCCGCAATTGTCACCCGACGCCGGGAAACGCCGCACGGGCCGAGGGCGAAGCCGCCACCACCCGAACCCCGCCACCGTCCGAGTAACTTACCAGTCGCGGCCGCACATCTCCGTCCGCATACGACACCGCGCTATGCGGGCGTTGATCGACACTGGCTCTGAGGTGTCCTTTATTATTAATACGGACACCGCCCGCTGCGCGGAGAACCTCGGATTCCCAACCCGACAGGGGACAAGCTCCGTTCATCTGGCGGACGGAGGGTCTACCACGATACCCGGGACCATGACGCTCCCGGTGAGGATTGGCCGGAAGGTGCTGGAGCACGACTTCCTGATTATGCCATCGTTACAAAGCGCCGTGTTAATCGGCGTCGACTTATAGGCCCGGACCAGAAATGTGCTACAGGCAACCGCACCGCGCATAGACGCACCGACCTCCGAATGCGGAGCCGTAGCCCAGGGATTGGCCTCCCGAACCCCCGACGAGGAACGTCGCCTCCAGGAGTTCCTATCCAGGGAACTCGCCCTATTCGAGGGCATCCGCGATCCGACCGATCGAATATCGCACCATATCCGGGTCAAGACCGACCGACCCATTAAGCAGCGCTACCGACCCCGGAACCCGGCCATGCAGGCAGTTATCGACCGGGAGGTGGAGAAGATGGAACGAGAAGGCAAAATTGAGTCTTCCCACGGAGCGTGGAGTTCGCCCATTGTGCTGGTTCGAAAGAAAGACGGGGCGTACCGATTCTGCATTGACTTCCGGCAAGTGAACAGAGTCACAGAGAAGGACGCGTACCCTTTACCGCAAGTCATGGCCACCTTGGATAAACTCCGGGGAGCCCGGTATTTGTCAACACTAGACCTGAAAAATGGGTACTGGCAGATACCACTGGCGCCCGATAGCCGGCCAGTCACCGCCTTTACGGTACCAGGGAAAGGCCTTATGCAATTTCGGGTAATGCCGTTTGGCCTCCACTCCGCGCCGGCCACCTTCCAGCGGTTACTCGATGAAATACTGAGGCCGGACCTAGCACCACACGTCCTCGTATACCTGGACGACATCATCGTGGTCAGTCGCACCTTTGAGGAACACCTCCGGTTACTGGGCGAAGTGTTCCGCCGCCTCCGAGAGGCTAGGCTCCGCCTGAACCCGGAGAAGTGTCACTTATGCCGAGACCGACTCCGATACTTGGGCCACGTTGTGGACCGTTATGGTCTCCGGACCGACCCGGACAAGGTAAGCGCAGTGGCGCGATGGCCAGCACCGACAACCGTACGCAAGGTACGACAATTCCTGGGCATGGCTTCATAGTACCGGCGATTCGTGGCCAATTTCTCAACGGTAGCCGCCCCGCTCACTCGCCTGACCAAGAAAGTGGGTCTGGGGACCGGAGGAGAAAAGCGCCTTCGGGCGCCTGAAAGAGGCATTGACCTCCGCCCCCGTACTGGCCTGCCCGGACTTCGATCGCCGGTTTGTACTCCAGACGGATGCTAGCTCATACGGATTGGGGGCGGTGCTAACCCAACACCAGGAAGATGGAGAACGAGTAGTAGCGTATGCCAGCCGAACGCTCAACGGCGCGGAGAAGAATTACAGCGCCACCGAGCTGGAGTGCCTCGCGATCGTCTGGGGCATCCGGAAAATGCGAGGATACCTCGAAGGGTATTCCTTCACCGTGGTGACCGACCATCAGTCCCTCCGGTGGTTGCAACGCCTAGAAGAACCCACCGGTCGGTTGGGCCGGTGGCTGTTCGAACTACAACAGTACGACTTTGACGTACGATACCGGAAGAGCAGCCTCAATAAGGTCGCAGACGCGCTCTCACGCCAACCAGAGGTATGCGGGGCGCAGGCCGCCCCAAAGTGCCAGTGGTATCGGCGGATCCTGAACGGCGTGAAGCGGCGCCCCACCGAGTTTCCCGACTACTGCATCCAGAATGAGCGACTATATCGCCACATACTACACGACGTGGATTTCCGGGAGATCAACCCGACGGAGCAGTGGAAGCAGTGCATTCCGAAGGAGGAGCGGGCCCCGACCCTGCAACGACACCACGAGGACCCCACCGCGGGCCACTTCGGGGTCGCTAAAACAATAGCCCGCATGGCCCGATTGTTCTACTGGCCGGGGATGTTCCAAGACATCACCCGTTATGTCCGGCAGTGCCCAACTTGCCTGGTGCACAAGGCACTTACGACCAAGCCGGCCGAGAACCTCCACACGGCACCCGTCACCGAACCCTGGCGGCAAGTGACCTTAGATCTTGTCGGCCCGCTGCCCCGATCCACCCAGGGCCACGCCTGGCTACTAGTTATGCAGGACCGATTCTCGAAGTGGGTCGAACTTAAGCCCCTACGCCGGGCTACCGCTCCCGCCGTTACTAAGGAAATCCGGATCGTATACCAACACGGGTGTCCCGACCAGATCATTTCTGACAACGGGACGCAATTAAAATCGGACCAACTCGAGGGAGTCCTACGGGCATTCCAGATCGAGCACCGAACTACCCCCGTGAGGGCACTCCACTGCAACCCGGTTGAGCGCACCAACCGGACACTAAAAACCATGGTCGCTCAGTATGTCGGAAAGAACCATCGGCATTGGGACGAACACCTCTCGCCGCTGCAGTTCGCGTATAACACACCCGACACGAGGCCACCGGGTACACTCCGGCGTACCTCAACCATGGACGGGAGCTCGCCCTCCCGTACCTGGAGGACCGCCGCCACGCAGCAAATGCGGCCCCTCACCAGACCCGACGGCGGCTGGAGGAAGCCTACGAGGTGGTACGGGTCAACCTGGCCCGAGCCTTTCAGCGGCAAGAGGCCCACTACAACATGAAGCGACAAGATTGGCGACCCCGCGTCGGAGACCTGGTTTGGAAGAGGGAGTATCCGCTCTCAAAGAAAGCTATGGGCTTTAACGCCAAGCTAGCCCCCCGCTTTACCGGCCCGCTCGAGGTAAGGAAGATCATCTCGCCCGTTATAGTCGACTTGCGCGACACCCGGGGACGTTGGCATAGACACGTATACGTGCAGGATCTCAAAAGCGCGCCGGAACCTCGCGCCCCGTGTCAACAAACGCGCACGTAAACACCGGCCGGAGCGTTTCGCGAACAATGGCTCCCGCAATCCTGAGTCGGAAAAACGCGAAAAGAAGAAAAAGACCGCTACCGATATATAAGCCCGCGGCGCGGAAAACTTTCAGTTATTCTAGAATAGCCAGTCCGTGAACATGGAGACACGCGCTAAACTAGAGGAGCTTTTTGGCGACATTAGCGATCTCGATGACCTGTGGGAGAGGCCGATTGACGCCGGGCCGACCACCAGCCCAGCGGACGTCCCCCGCCGCCAGGCGCCCAGTGTGGGGACCCGCATTCAGAGGGGCGACGCCGAGAACCGCCGCCGGGCCGCCATCCTGATCGAGCCGGTACCGGTACGACCGACCAGGCGCCCGCCAGCCACCCGCGTACGGGCGAACCTACGGCCCACGGAACGGCCACCAGACACTAACCGACCACCAGCCAGGTCGTCTTCCGACCCAGTCAACCGCCAAGGCACACCGCGCCCGGGGAGGCACCATCAGGGTTCTGACCGGCCCGCCGACCAGCCGTCTTCGACCTTACCCGGCCGCCAGGCCGCCCGACCGGCCGCAACACCAGCGACGACCTCACGAGGTACGGCGAGGAAACCAACGCCAGGACGGTCACCGCACACCGTGGCCCGGAGACCGACGGCCCAACCCCCCGCCACCTCACCTCTGTGTGCCGCCACGACGCCCCCCCTTGCCTCCCCTAGAGTCTCTCTAATAAAAGTCGCGACACGTTGAAGTTTCGTCAAAATTCTGCGAGAGAGATAGATATACGCCATCTTACTTTAGACAAACGCATGCGCATAACGGTGCTGCGTATGTCACGTACACGGTCTTACATGTAAAAAGACCGTGGTCACGTATGTCATGTACATATTCTCTATTACGTTACGTATGAAGTGTTCACGACGTGTTCAATGTCCCATATCATCCGAGTTTTAATAATTTTAAAGAACAATTGTGAGAATAGGTGGGTGTGCTGCGCCTTTTTGCAATAACTCTGCAAAAAAAGGTTACATTATGAAAGTGTTTCCGAGAGACCCGGAACGTCGGGCTTTATGGCAACAAAATGTTCCACGCGAAAATTGGACAGCGACGAATAATTCGTATCTCTGCGAGGTAAAGTAATGGTTTTTGCTTTTATTGCTATACAATGTCCATAAAAACTAACCTGTCTCATGGTCTAAATTAGAGACGTCATTAAGACGGAATTAATATGTCATTTGACGTCACTGTGCTATCCGGGCATATAAAAATTTTTATAAAGTGCAATAATAATATATATTTTGTATTTTGAGATGCATTTTTCTCCAGAAATGTGGGAACAAAGATGTGACGGAAAACGAAAATTAAAACCAAATGCGGTCCCAACAATATTTGGGTTTTTTATGAAAAAGAAAAATACAGATACAAGCAGAAATGAACAAATATCAAAGGAACATGCTAAAGAAGAGCAAGTGAGTATTGATAGATAGGGTAGACCGGGGCACGTTGTCACACATTTGGTTCAATATTTTTTGTATTTTTCACATTCAATATTTAAGAGTACTTTGATATGCCAAAATTTCGAGTGAACCCTCAGCTTTAATTAGACAGTATCGAATTTTGTGTGATTGTTACTCTACAGTTGTTACATAACAATAAATAACGACAGGTCGCTTGTGACAACGTGCCCCGTGACCGGGGCACGTTGTCACATCAAATGTAATTGCATGCAAAATGTTATCCAAACTGTATTCAACGTAATGTTACGTCCAACCCCGGGATTAGGATATAAAAATCTGGGAAGCAAGGGAAAGGCTAGCCAGAAGGGTCGGGGGAAGGGAGGACGCAGCTAGATACTTACAAATGTCGCTCGCAGGTACGCGCTCTGAGACGCGTGGCGCGAGCCGAACGCACTTTTACGACTCAGAAAGGGTCAACGTCCGTAAAGACGTTAGGACGCCTTTCGTGAGCGGTGCGATCGTCGGTCCTTTTTCGAGTCAGAGAATTTAATCCCTTTAACTCAGGATCGGACCTCGTGCAATTTCGAGAGGTGGAAGAATGGTGGGTGAGGTCTTAGATTATAAATAAATGGAAATTTATATTTAACGTAAATAAAACATTTATTATAAATTTAAGTTAAGTAATCTGTCGATATTACAATAGGTGAGAACTAGGCAAATTAAACGGGAGATTGAAAGCATTTTACAATGAAAATGTATGTTTAAGGTATATGTGTGTACTTCTCGCGGGTGTTACATAAGTGCGGGAGTGATCGGGCAAGATTTCTAAGGGGATATCTACTTGAAAATGCACATCCTGCCCGCTATTATTACAATTAGTTTTAGGATTGAAGCTACATGAATTTACTGTGTGTGTGTGTTGATCGATGAAGTACAGTATATGAGAATTGAAATAAGTAAAACTTAATTTTATAGCTATCAATCTAAGGTTACGATCTCAGAATCGCCTACTTCCTCAAGATCGAGAGTCGAGGCGGTTGAGGAGGTCGGGGACGGACTTCGGGAAGAGGAGGGGGAATCGGGAGGTTCTAGGAAGCGGGCTGGATCGGGGTTGACGGGGACCACGCGAACCGGGACCACGCGAGGCGGGACCACGCGAAACGGAGCCACGCGGCAAATAGGGCGATGTTTAGCAATTGGGCGAGAGGGTAGGACAACTGGGCGATAAGACAATATGATAGCTGGACGATTCTGATGCGAACAACCGGGTTCCTCCGTAAAAGCTGGTAGGGGCGGTGGGATGGCGAGTCGCGGAGGACCGGCGTTGAGCTGCTCCCGGGGGAGTTCGACCTCCCGTCGCGCCCGCTTGTTCTGGCGATTTCTCTGTCGCCTGATCCGCCTGATCGTGCGGAGATTTTTTCCTTGAGGGGGTAGGACTTTCGGGTCCACTAAAATTGTTTATTTGTTTAGTCGATCTCTCTCGGACCCGGTCGGAAGCGAACAAAAGAAAATCGTCGAGCTCAAAGGGGGGGGAGGTCAGTGGACAGGCTGGGTCCGCGACAGCGACGAGACGCCGGGAGCCAAGTCAGGCCTACCACAACGCCAACGACCGCTGGGAACTCGATGCCTACACCGACCGACCCACGAGCATAAGCTCAGGGGGGTCAGTGGACCAGCTGAGTCCACGACAGCGATGAAAACGCCGAGAGGCAAGTCAGGCCCACGACAACGCCAACGACCGCTGGGAACCTGATGCCTACACTGACCGACCCCAAAATAATAAGCTTCCGGGGATCCGACAATCGATAGACCGTTTAAGAAGGGGGGCGATAACGCGGAAAAAGAAAGGATTAAGAGAATTACGGGACTTACTACTTGATGAGTTCAAGACGAGTGGGTTTCTTCTCGGTGTCGCTGGTGGATGAGTCGGAGCGACTGATGTGGTGCTGGATCTCTTGTACAGACTCTAAATGCGGAATCGTGACTCGAAAACGGAAGAGATTACGATTATAATGCCGAAATGTAGACTAAATCTTCAGAGGCTTGAAGAGACTAAGAAGTTTAGAGAGGGAGTGCCGCAATCTCGGGGTTTATATAGGAAAATGTAGGGAATGGAAGGGGTGAATTTCATGTGGGGTGTGTCTGGTTTTCGTTTAAAGGATTTCGGGTTGGCGGGATGTTTCTAATTTTTGTTTAACGGATTTCTTATTGGTTGAGTCGGATGTTCCTCACCCAAGAGGTAGATTCTTAAGTTTTCGCCTATCCTGGAAAGCTAGAGACGGTTATCGATTTTTGCGGTTTTCCATTGGTGAGTCCCCTCTTAAGGCCCTACTGTCTTATTGGGGGTGTAACCCATCGGTTCTTTCCAGTGACGCATTCGTTTTTCGGCTATCGCCGATTTCTCTTTTATTGGGGTTCCTTACTTATCTCGCGACCCTGTTTTTATATCGACAGACGATGCATACTTTTCAATCTTAATAGTAGGTACAAGGCAAACAGAACTTCCGCCACGTGTATTTACAATCACGTCCTAGGGTTTGTCTCTGTTTGTCGGAAACATCGCACGAGCAATTTTAGAAAGCTCGCTCGATGCAATAAAGATCTTCATCAACTCTGTCTGGGATTCAGGCCCTTTTGGCGCGTCGTGTCGCCGGGTTTATAGTTATGGGCCAGACAAGGTTGATAGACAAAATCCGATTACGTATGCCCCGTCTGTCAATATTTTACTCTGGAAGGTCGTTTCGTCGCCTAGGCAAATAGCTATTATAGTTGTATAAAAAAAGGAATGCGAGATCTAACCTCACCCCGATCGATAACCGTCCGTACTCGGCTTGTTTATCCTAATCTTAGGGCTATCTTAGGTGCATAAGAATTCCCGCGAAAAAGGGATATCGTGGAGTCCGCAGGACATAACAGTAAATATCAATATATTATAGTGCGCTGCAATGTAAAAAAGTAAAATCCTTCACAAAAACATTTATTTTATTTCAAAAAAGTACAAAAAGCACGAAGTTTTCGTCTTAATCTAAATACAAGAATTCCACTCGAATGCGCTACTTATTGATACACATTTTTTCTTTTATAATCATGTCGGTGATTAAACATTGCAACCCGATTTTCCTCGGTCTCGCTGGCCGAGGGGGCGCGGCTGCAAATTAATCTGCGGACCACCGGACGATAGCTCCAAGGGGATAACGAAGTCACTTCTCTTACCGTAATTCCCGTATCTGAGGTTTTGGGCGATACCATTCGATTGGGCGCCAGGTGCGATTATAGACGCGCACCACGTCTCGATAGCGTTCTTCTCCTTAGTCTCGCCACAAGCTCAGGGCGTAGCTCCGCGTGAAAGGGATGAAGGTGGAGAAGGAGCGTGACGCAAGCAACACACAAAAATAAAGCCCGACGATAAACAATATTAACGGGATATATTTCATTCAGTAAACGAACAAATCGTGTCGGGAAACCAAGGCCGGATCTCGCTCAAATGGCCGGTACCAACGCGGTACTCGGATCGGCCGTTACAGCACGCGCGAAGTGCGTGATGTTCACGCCCGCGAGGTTCCCTTCGCGAGCGAAGCTCTCAGCGAGCTCCGCAATCTCGATTCTAAGCGCAACCCCGCGATAACGCCAATCCGCCCACGCCTCAATCTCCGGATCCCGAACGCACGGCGATTCTTATACGCAAAACGCTCACGATTCTCATACATCCGACATAACAATTCTCACACGCTCGACATACACGATTCGCACACGCACGACAAAAGACACAATACCTACGCGCGTTCTCACACGCTCGACATACACGAGACACAATACCTACGCGCAACGACTTCCCGACTGCCAAATCGTTCCCAGTCGGTAGTCCCGAAATGACCATCCGCGACGTCTCGCAAATGGTCCCAAAATGGCTAGACGCGGGCCTCCCGCGAATAGCCCCAAAGATAGCAACGCCAGACAATGGCGCGCTCGCGAAATTCCCTTTCGAGCAGACGCGATGATATTTGCCCGCGCACGCGACGCAAAATATCCGCGAGGCTCGCGATGCGCCACAAGGTGCCCGGCGCGGTCCCTCCCGACACGCACACGGGACTCCCGCACGCAACGCAGTTACACGACCACAATACACAATACGCGATTACACGAACGCACGACCGGTGCCTCACGCCCCGGGACGCGATTGCGCGAACTTTTCTCCCCCGTTCTGCGACAATACGGTTCTCCTCGGCGCGAAGGACACCTCGCTACGTTACGCACCACGGTTACGCAAAACGCTATTACACGACACACTAATATACACCGGAGCGTGCCGCCCGCGGCACGTCTCCGTCCACGATTCACAAGGCACGCACGACGATAACCGCGAATTGACTGCCGATCATACGCGAGCTTTCGAGTAGGGCTTTCAGATATGTTTCTGGCTACGATCTCGGCCGGCCACGCGCCCGCGATCCCGACAAACAGCCGCGACAATCTTCCCGGCATCCACAACGGCGGGAGCCGGTATCTAAATACGACACGTAATCAGGCCGATTCCCACGGCAATCAATTCGATATACGCATTTACTGGCGCCGGGTCGCGACCGAGATCGAGCCCTCAATTAGTAGGCAGCACCGGAGTGGAGATCTTACAATTAGGCTGTTCGCTGCTGCCCGGCGGCGTCGGGGCGCTCCTCCAGGGGTGGCTCCTCGTCCGCGGCTAGATCGACAGTGAGGAGCGGTCGGCTCGGCGGGACCACGCTGGGCCCCCTCACTTGCGCCCTCAAGCTCGCGGTTCTTCCGCCCCGCCGATTGGTTGAGTGTGTCGCCCTGTTCGCGACGTTGCAGACGATTGCCGCCATTTTCCCGCGGCCCGTTTGATTTGGCTGCTGGTTGTGCACGGGTCCCTCGCGGTTTCCCGCCCGGCTGGCCAGGCCGTGGCGGCGCCGCTGGGCCCTCGGGGCGCCATCGGGTGAAGTGTGCGGGTCGTCCACCCGCGCTACATCGCGGTGGTGCACCCGTGCTCATGCTGCGGCGGGGCCGTGGTACGCTGTGCGAGACATTTTCGGCGCTTTTCCAGCGGCAGGTCCCGGTGGCCCGCCCGTCGGCCGACCACTCCGCCGTGCGTCCTCCGAGCGTCAGTTCCTCCCTCGTCGCGACTATCGTCGTTACATTTGGTCGTGATCCCACGCTCCGGCGCCACCCGTCATCCCTACGGAATTTAGCTAGAAAAGGTTAGTTACCGCGGATAGCCCTTCCTCGACCCGAGTCGAGGCGCCCTCCCCGACCTTCCCCTCGGCCGAGCTACCGTCCGGGCGGGGGACGCGACAAATGTCACGTCACAACATAAAATATTTTTACTCGTTATCGTCATCCAAAGATTCGCAATAGATTCCCATCAAATTCGTGACAACGTGCCCCGAGGGCATTTTTTTACTTCAAACAGTCTTATGGCCGACACGTTTGAGATATTCATAAGGTTAGGTATTGCACGCGGTAGGTAAAAGTACATACTTTAAGATAATATAAAGGTCTATTCTGAAAAAACATAAGCTTCATGTCCAGTACGTCGAATATTAGACAATAAAATTTTACTTACGGTCGCAAAAAACTTTCAAGTTGATTTTACGTCAACACAGCTGGAGCAATCTCAACACTGTAAACACACCAAAGATGGGCATACACTAATACGTTTTGGGAATGACAGGTGTTGTGTGTGTCCTCTGGTTATTAGTTTTTTAAATAAAGTCGATGTGACAACGTGCCCCGGTCTACCCTACATTAAAATTATTAGGCAAAAATATATATACACTTACACGTATTTCACGTATCAATAATATATTGCAGCTAAACATTGAGGACTTGGAATGTAATACGATAAAAAACACTGCGGAGTATATTTCAGTAAATGACATTCCAGAAAGCAACATTGTAGATGCTGTACTTTCTACTACAGCTGAAAATAACACGGCAGAATGCATATTGACGACATCTACTTTTGATACATGTATCTCTGAATCTGAAAACTTAAACAACAAACAATTATGTAAAGAAAAATGTAATGAAGTAATTAACAAAGCAAAGCTGCGTATGATAATAATGCAAAAGAAAATGAAAGTGATGAGATTAAAACTACACTCATTAGAACAAAAAATAAATAATGATAAATACAAGAAAGTTCTACAAAGAATATTTAACGAAGATCAAATAGCAGTATTATGTACAAAATGTCAACAAAGTAAAAATTGGTCTAATGAAACTGTACAGCGTGCTCTAAAATTAAAGCTGGCCTGTGGAACCAATGGTTATGAAGAAGTTCTTCGTCAAGGTATGCTATTTCCATCTTTACGAACAATACAAAGACGTTTGGAAGATTTCAAATTTGAGCCCGGAATTTCGGAGATGTTTGACTTCTTAGCATATAAAAAGTCTTACTTTTGTAAAGATACTGATGTAGAATGTGGACTGGTATTTGATGAAATGGCTATCACACCGCGAAAATCCTATGATCCTTCCACCGAAGCGATTGTAGGAGATATAACATTTCCAAATGAAACAGGTATTGCTACGCATGCTTTAGTTTTCATGCTTGTTGGCATAGTTAATCGTTGAAAACATATAGTGGGATATCATTTTACAGGTAACAGTTTTAACAGTAAATTAGCAAAAAAAATAATATTTCAGATAATACATAAAGCAGAATCAGTGGGCTTCTACGTGAATTTTATAACACCAGACATGGGTTCAGGAAACTTGGAATTTGGAAACTCTTAGGTATAAGCACAGGAAAATATAGTAACACAGTTAATCGTATCATACATCCTAGCGATATAAATAGATATTCGTATGTTATTGCCGACCCACCTCATCTTCTAAAAAATCTGAAACAAGCTTTGATTAATAATAAAGTAATAATCATTTCTGAAAATACCGTACACAAATATAATTTACCGACAAACAAAATATACTTAAAACACTTCGATGAACTGCTAACTATTCAAGAAAATTCGGAATTATTATTAACGCCTAGATTTATAGTCTCTGATATCAAATGTACGAACAATTTCAGTAAAATGAGGGTAAACAAAGCTAGAAATGTTTTTTCGAACGATGTTAGCAGTTCATTTCAATTATCAGCGCATGAACGTAATAAATCTGATTTTTATACTACTACGTGGTTTGTCAAACTTATATGTAAATGGTTTAGTCTGGTTACATCAAGAACTTGTAAACTAGCGCTTGGTAAAAAAGTAGAAAACATATATACTGAGAATATCGAATTTTTACGAGAAGTTATTGATATTTTTACAGAGTTACAAGTAGAAAATGGTGAATTTAAACCTGTACAGAGATGCATTATTATAACTACTACATCCATACTTCAATTAACTGACTATCTCCTTGAACACATAAACGTGCAATTTGTTTTAACTTCTCGATTTACTCAAGATGCCGTAGAAAATCTTTTTTCACAAATCAGACTAAAGCATGTGATACCGCATCCATCACAATTTATTCAAGACTTAAAACTTATTTCCATAGCCATGTACATGAAATATATTTATAGTAGTAGTTACGATAATGATGGAGAAAATTATTTACAAGGATTTCTAGAATACTTAAATAAAGACAAAAAACAAAAAAAAACAAAAAGGCATAAGTATTGCGGAAAATAATTGTGGCGGTCTTCCGACCACACACACTCTCCCGAGCAATTGAAATAACGAAACGCGCGCGCAAGTTTACCGATCACGCGCCGAGCGCGTGGGCCCGAGGTGCGGCCCGCAAAGCTATACGTGAGTGCCGCCAACAGAGGGCAGATTTTCTCGCGTTTAATTTCCAACCAAAGAAGTATATAAGGCCTCGCGGCGACGGCCTAAACAACTTTCGACCGCTCTACGAGCTCTTAGCCTAGAGTGGAAGAAGTTTCTTGATACGGCTTGCCGTCACCTTGCCGCCACCAAAGCTGCGACCACCACCGAGACAAGCAGCGCCACGCCACTTGCCGCCACCGAGACATCCTCAGCGGCCCCTGGACCACAGTCCAGGCCTACCGTGGAAGCTCGTCCCGCTCCATCTCTCGCCGGTGCGACTGACTCGCCCTCCACGCCAGGTCATCTCTACGTGGGACGTGAGAGTCCGGCGATACACCTCTTCTCGGCTGTCGTGGACGGTGCCTCCACTTCTGTCGCCGCTGCCGCCGTCACCTGCAGAAAGGTTACACCAGAAGACGCAGACCATCCCCCCGGCACGCGTGCACCGCGGTGTGCAACACCAGCCTCCACGCGACACTAGGGAGGTACAGACCGACCAGGAGTGGGAGATCACCTCCTCACAGGGGACTCAGACCGACGATCCACCGCTCGAGTCACAGGCCACGCAGTCCGAGAAGCCGGAGCCGGGTTCCACTCCACCAGGGACACCACCGGCCTGGCGGGAGTCCACCATCTTCCGGAGGACGCGAACACAGCCCTCCGTCATCTGGCGTGAGCGCATCCGGGAGTAAGAAGAGACCAATCGGCCCTTTTCAGGGCCACCGCACAAGAAGAGCCCAAACGGCCCTTTTCAGGGCCACCTTCAGCACACTGACATACCAACATCTGTAAATAGGGAATTAGAAATAAACAACTTATTTATTCTACACACCGTCTTTCAGCTCACTCGACGTTCCTACACACGCTGCGGCGTCTCCTACCCTGCGAAGGGCACGCGACGCCTGTACGATAAGTGGCAAGCGGCCACAATAATAATAATGTAATAAATATAGATACACTTCCCCCTTTCAATCCTTACATAATACAACTGTCTAATCTTGAATTAAATTCGTTGTATAATATTGCCGGGTACATTATTAATTCAATTAGCCGAAGGTGTAAAATTTGTAAAAAGTGGTTGCTTTCTGTAGGATCTAAGAGTAAATTATCTTATCGTTTCACAAAATTAGTACAACTAAAAGCTTACACTGAGAATTCTTTATATTTTATTAACAAACCTACATTCGGCATTTTTTTACGATTAGAACAGATGTTCAGATATTATTCAAAATATTTCTCGGATATAGGAAATACCAACATTAAATCATTTTTTATATCTAAATTTCGTGATGTTTCTGCTAATCATATTTTAAACTGTCATCAGTTGTATTCCAAAATTATTAAAAGATTTGTCGTTTTGCGATTACATATTTATCAAAGAAAAAATACTATGCTTAGTAAACGTAGGTATGATAGCAAATCCATGGCTATGCATAATATTTTTTCTTAATAAGCTTCAATATGTCTTGCTTTTCTAATAATTTATGAAACTATACAAAATAGTGAGAATAAATAGCTTTATGTACAACTAACCAGTGTCTCCACGTTTTCTCACCCTGGCCTGGCGAGCGAATTCCGAGCGAGAAGACGCGAACGTTACAGTCTGCTTCCTCGATCCTCTTTCATCTTTCTCTCCTTTACACTTCTTTATCCCCACCAAACAGTTTGTGAAACCATTTGTCTCCGTCTTCTCTGAGTCTTTCCAAATCTTTCAACTTTACTCCTGTTTTCAAAGAACTTTCCTCTTTCTCTCTCCCAGTTTGAACCTGCTTTCCCTTCCTTCTCCCTTCCTTTCAACTCCTTCCAGCATATCCTTGCCAGTTTACTTCCTCTACCCTCCTCTAACTTTTTCTCGAATCTCCATGCCCTCATCCCTGCCCTCTCTTTTAACTTCTCCCTTTGCATCTCCTCCCTAACAAGATACCACGGCGTTCTCTCATCTACTCCCAAGACCCATCTGATATACCTCTTTTCCATCCTTTCCATTCTTTCCCTTTTTTTCCATCCCCATATTTCCGCTCCATATCCCAGAACCGTCCACACCAGCCTATCAAACAACTATAATCTTTTTCCCCAGTCTCTCCCAAATCTTCTCTTCCCTATTCCCCAGACCTTCCCCATCGCTGCCGCCGCCTTCTTGATCCTTTCCTTTACCTGCGCTTCCTGTCCTCCATTCCTTTGAAACATGTACCCTAAGTATCGAAATTCCTTCACCTCTCCTAATTCTTTTCCTTCCCATCTCCACCTTCTCTTACTGTCTCTCCCTCTTTTTTTCTTAAATCTCATTATTTTTGTTTTCCCCACATTTAGCTCCAATCTCTTCCTGCTTAGATATCCTTCCAATCTTTCCAACATACTCCTCATTTGGTCCTCGTCCTCCATTAACACTACGTCATCCGCATATGCCAAAGTATACACCCTCTTACCTCCTAACATTATACCTCCCCATTTGACTCTGCCCATTTCCTGTTCCATATCCGCCAATAACACGTTGAACAACAGCGGGCTCAAAGGGCACTTCTGCCTTACACCCTTTCCCGTCCAGAACTCTTCTCCCATTCCATCTCCTACCCTTACCCTGCTTCTCGTCTCCCTTAGAATCTCTTCCGTTCTCCTCACCAGCCCTTCCCTTATTCCCCTTTCTCTCATTGATTTTATCAGTACTCCTCTATCCACCGAGTCAAACGCCGCCTTTAGGTCCACAAAACATGCTATCAGTTTTCCCCCCTTCTTTTCTAACCTTCTGTTCACCAAGTAATTCACCTACATTATTGTCACCCCTCTATACTCCTCCGCCCTTTTTTCTTCCCCTTTTTTTATAATTGACGCGATTATTCCTTTTTTCAGTTTTCTGGCCATCCTCCCCTCTTCTATATCTTGTTGATATATTTCCATGCCCAATTCTCCAACTCCTTCCCCCCTCTCTTCCATACTTTGCTTGGTATTTTATCCTTTCCCATTGCCTTTCCGTCCTTTAACTTCCTAATGACTCCCCTCAATTCTTCTAGACTTATCTCTTCTTCCTCCTCTCCTTCTTTTTCCTCCCCTCCACCTTCCTTCCCCATCCTCACCCTCCCCTCTACTCCTCCCAACAACTTCATAAAGTGTTTTTTTCCATTCTTCCTCCTCTATTTCTTCCTCAATTCCCCTCCTTTTCCTTCTCTCCCTATTTACTATCTCCCATACCTCTGCCTCCCTCCTTGCTCCCTCTACTTTTCTCTCCCATCTCCTGTTCTCTTCTTCCTTCTTCTTCTTACATAGCGCCTTAAACTCCTTCCTCTTTTCCTTGTATGTGCTGCCTTCTCCTTTTTTCTTCCTTCATTCCCTTAATTTTCTCCTTGCCTCTTTCTTCGCTTTTTGACACTCCTTATTTAACCATTCCACTTTCTCCTTCTTAGTTTCCTCCATCTCCTTCTCTACCTTTTTTATTGCCTCTGTTATTCTTGTTGCCATTTCTTCCCATTCCTTATTCAACTCTTCCCCCTTTACTTCCACCTCTTCTATTTTTTTTTTAAACCTCTTTACTCCTTCCTTGTTCCACACCCCCTTGCTTCTTTTCTTCCGCTTTTTTCTTCTGCCTTCCTCCTCGTTCCCCCTTCTTAGAACAATTTCCACAGGGTGATGGTCCGAGTCCACTCTATCCTATCAAGCTCTTTATCTTCTCTCTTACTTCTCCTTCTCCTATTACATAGTCAATCACCATATCTCCTCTTCCTCCCGTGAAGGTAAATTCCCCCTCCTCGTCTTCTCACATTTTCATTGAATATCTCCCATCCTCTCTCCTCTAAGCTATTTACCAGCTACCTCCCCTCTCCATCTTCTTATCTTTCAATCTTCTTCCCCCTCCCAACCGTCCTCCTCCCTCCTCTTTCTCTATACTCCCACCTTCTCGCCCAGTCCTCGCATTGAAATCTCCCCCTATTATCGTAAAACTTCCTTCCTCTTTTCTTTCCATTATGTGTCCCAGCTCCTGTAAGCTCTCCTCCATCTCCTCTTTCTTTGCATATACCCCTACAATACTCCATCTCTCGCCACCTATACTAACCTTTCCCGCTATCAAGCCCTCCCTATCAATTTCAATCTCCGTTCCCTTCTCTTTTAACCCTTTTCTTATTCCCATCATCATCCCTCCTATTGCTTTCTCTTTTTTATTCTTCCTCTTCGCCGTTTGCACTCCCCATTCGTACCCCTTTGGCAACCTTCCCCTTATTCTCTCCCAGCCCTTTTCTCCTATCCAGGTCTCTAACATGACTAATACCTCCTCTTTCTTCAACCCTTCCCAAAAGTCCTTATCTTTATTTTCCAAACCAGCTACATTCCAGAATACCACCCTCCAAAACTTACTTCCCCCCTCCTCTTTTCCTCTGCCTCCCATATTGCCACTCTTTAATTCCTCTTCTCTCTTCTCTTCCCC
This sequence comes from Temnothorax longispinosus, assembly GCF_030848805.1. Taxonomy (NCBI): domain Eukaryota; kingdom Metazoa; phylum Arthropoda; class Insecta; order Hymenoptera; family Formicidae; genus Temnothorax; species Temnothorax longispinosus. The sequence goes on from NC_092361.1 coordinate 10,930,744, forward strand.
TTTTATTCCTCCGTCCCATTCTCATTCCCCCCCTTCTACCTTACCTCCCTCCTCCTCCTTCTCTCCTCCACTCTCCTTTCTTATCATTCCCCTTTCATCCTTTAACACCTCCTCTTCCATATCCCAACTCCACCATACATTTCCCAACCTTATTCTGCCTGCTTTAATCCACGCCCTCCTTTCCTCTCTCTCTTCTCTTCTCGCTATCTCTCAGTTTCCCGTTCATCCTTCTTTCCTCCTACGTCAAATCCTTCATGATTCTCTCCTTTCTATCCACCAGGTTCCTCTTTTTTTCCATCACTTTCCATTTTTGTTCTTCGTTCTCTCATTTCAACAACACCATTTCTTTTCCTTTTTCCACATCCCCCCTTATTCTCTTCACCTCTATTGCCTTCACTTTGGCTCCTATTCCCTCCAATAACTTCTCCGCTTCTTGTTTCCTCCCTCCTTCCTTCACTTCTAAACCCCTTATCACTATATTTTTTCTTCTCTCTTCCTCCTTCTTTTTTTCCAGCCTTCTCTCCAACTCTCTCATTCTCTCTATCACCTTTTCGTTTCCGTTTCCTACCTACCTCTTTTTCTCCTCCTTTCTCTCTCTTATTTTTTTTCCAATCTTTTTAACCTTTTCTCTACTTTCTCCTTCTGCTTTTTCATCTCTTCCCTCTTTTCTCTCCATCTCTTCTCCTGCTCCCTGAACTCTTTTCTCAGTTTCTCTATTTCTTCTATCATCTTACTACCCTGCTCCTTGAAGCCCTTCCTAAATTCCTCCCTCATGGCCCTGAAGTCCTATCTCATTTCCCTCAATTCTCTCACACGTATCTCTGCGTCTGTTTTTGGAGATCTTGCCGTTATATTGCTTCTCTTGAAAATATCCTTTTTCTCCTCCACGCTCTTATCTAACTCTTATAGCTCCTCTCTCTTCCTTTTCCATAACTCTTCTAACGTTACCGTGCTCCCCGTGCTCCCCCTTCTAATTCTATCCTTCTCTTTCACTCTATATATCACTTTCTTTACCTCCATCTCGTTTTCTTTCTCTTCGTTCATCTCCTACTCTGCGTTTCACTTCTACCTTTACCTATTCTACGTTCTATGCCCTGCCTTGGTCTGCCTGCCGCGTCCCGATTCACCCGTTGAGTCGCCCCTCTACTCACACTAGCGTTTGCGCCCCACCACGCACTGCCGCCGTGGCTCGGTTCGCCGACCGCGTCGCCCCTCTACACTAGCTATCGTTTGCGCCTAACCCATCCCTGCGACTTGCCACTTTTCTACCCTTCGTTCTTCTTTACCCGCCACTCCTTCACTCACCCCTTTCGCCTCCTTACTCACTCACCTCCGCACCACCTCGCTCAGTCACTCTTCCTCTCCTCTGCCTCCTTTAACTCTCCCTTCTATTCACTTTTCTCACACACGCTTTCGCACCTGTCAGCTTCTGTCGTTCCGGAAACGGAAGTCCAGAGGAGGGGGATCCCCGTATTTATATATCTCCCATTTCCGGGATGTGGTATCCCACAATCGCATCTTTCCGTTAGATAATTTTGCGCACCACGTTGGTCAGTGGACCGTATTCGATGACGCAATCGTGAACGATGAGACAAAAGGCGGTGGTCTTTGGTGGAACGTTTTCCTTGCATTCGAATTCGATGCGCACGTCCACGGTGGCGCTCTTCACCGCTTCGTTTTGGCGGGAACAATGATCGAACCTCGAGGAGTCCTCCGTGAATTCGTTTCGCCGTCCAGTCTGCAGCGCGAATATGACGTATCGCGGCTTTTCCAACTGCGGCGCGGCTTTCACGGCCCACGAATGGTTGGTCGTGCTCTGCAGCAGGGGAAATTTGTACAGGTCCCAGGAGCGAAAGCCCGCGCTCAGAAATCGTCCGCTCACCAACGTTCGCAATAGCGACAATTTAGTCACGTTGTTTAACGCCACGTGCGGCATACGCCATTGCACCTTCAGCAGCGTAATTTTAGGATCCTTGGCTGGATCTCTCGGCACGATTTTTTTCGGACCTACGACGCAGTTGACGTCGTTACGAGCTCGTATCAGGATAATTTCGTGTCGCGCGTTTATCACCACGCGTTTGTAGTCCTCGCAGAAACCCAAAAAAATATTCAAAGGCACGCAAAAGTTGAATTGACGGGATGGGGTGTTCAGATTCAATTCGTTCGTCGGATAACACCATCCGGCGTTCTGCAGTCTCCTGGCTCGTTCGGCGGTCAGCGACACGTAGTTTTTTATCGTGCTGGTTATTCCGACGTTTTTACACCGGTCGATCTCCACGCCGTCGAGTTCGTATCGAATCTCGTCGAATATAAACGCGACGCAGTTGTTGACCAATTTCGCGTATTGCCTTTGATCGTCCCTCGCCTCCGACGTCGTCGCGCCGCCGGCGTCGTCATAGAGTCGTCCCTCGACGTACAGGAAACTGTTGCACGGCAGCGTATACAGATCCTGCTGCTGTATGGGTATTCGTATCTCGTCGTTGTGCCCGAACGTCGTGTTGACGTACGGGTTATACGTGTGAGTCTCAATTCCGACAATGCGCTCATCGAAGATCGGTTCACCGTCGATACTCAGGATGTCTGCCATGGTCTTTCCTTTTGGTGTGGACACGATGCGGCGGCGAGGCGTTTCTCACGGCGAAACCCAGCGATCGTAGGAACCTGACGTTGGCGTTGCTGAAAACGGCTCTCCTTCCTCCTTATCCACCGCCTCTTCTCTTTCTTACGCTTTCGATTTCGTCGTAGAACGGGCTAGCTCGCTCGTTCGTGCAATCCGCGCTCGATCCGTTCAGAACGAGCATCCCTCTCGCACTTGCTCTCTCTTCAAGTCGCGGAGATGCGCGCGCGCGCGTACGCACACGCACGCACGCACGCACGCACGCACGCACGCGCGCACGCACGCACGCGCGCACGCCCAGCGGGGCTGCTGATCCCCAACTGGGCGCCTCCCCAGGTGGCGGATAGGGGAAACTCGCCAGAAATGGAGGGTGCTGGGGAAATAAAATACCCAGAGCGGACCAAAATCAGCTAGGGGAAAAAACCCCAAAAATAAATCGAACATGGCAAGGTGTGATAAAAACAAATTACCCCAGGTGAGCACCTTTTTTTTAGAGAACAATCTCACCGCTGGTTTCGACCGAGTGGAAGCCTTGGTGACCAGCGCTGGTCCCGTGGATTCTGGGGGGGACCACTCGCACGAGTTAAAAAACAAAAAACAAAACAACGACGAAGGAAAAAAAAGAAACACCGGGCAACTTAACCAGCAATCAGCCTTAGATGCAAGTGTTGAAATGCAGAGGACGAAAGCGTAGGTCCGCTTGGAGACGCTCATCAATGAGTTTCACGAGTTTGTCCAACCGAAAGTGAATGTCCACAAGAAGATAAAAAGCAAGGTGGCCAGCATTGGAAGTGCTTTCAAGAGGCTGAAAACACTGAAAGATGCACGAGTAATACGCCAACGTGCTACTTTCGTGACGCCACAAGCGATGTGCACGCCAACAACACCACGTGCTCGGACTTCCGCGGAGACGACGTCGGCGATAGACACAGGAACCGACGCTGATGCTGAGTCAGCCTCAACGGATAAACGTGACGTCCGCTACGCCAAGCGGAAAATGCTGAAGTCACCCGAATCGGAAAACAAAGGTCCAAAAAAGAGGAAGGAGACAGGATCTACTCCACCCACCGTCAAAAATGTGACACAGCCCCCTGGAAAAATGACAGAAGATTGGTAGGAGGTTAAATCCCGGAAGGAAAAACAGCAAAGTACAGAGCAGCCTTTGAAGCAGCCCGTGGAGCGGACTCAACAGAAGAGAACACGAAACTCAGCGACAAGGTCAAATGTGCTAATAGTTCGCCCGAATGAGAAAGAGAAGTATGCGGATATACTTCGTCGGGTCAAAGAGGGTGTCCCAAACGATCAGGTCTGTGCCTCAGTGGATAAAATCTGACCAGTAAGACGGGTACTAATGACCTGTTAATCGTTCTTACGAAGGAGAACACAGATAGAGGACAGGGCCTTCAAAAAACGATGGCCGATATTCTCAAAAACGACGCCAAAGTAATCAGTAAGGGCCCGCAAGAAGAAATTAAAATCCGGGACCTCGACAAGATGACGACCAAGGCAGAGATCCTTGCAGCATTGCAGAAAGCGGCTGGGGAAGAGTCTGGAGTCGTGCTGGATGCCATCAGATCGTTGCGTAAAGCCTACGGAGGCACTCAGACTGCCTCAGTGACACTGGCAACATCGATAGTAGAAAAGGTCAACCAAGTGCTTTAGGTGCTGGCACTACGGACATCACTCCGCTAAATGCAAGAGTAAAGTGGACCGGTCCAAACTGTGTACTAAATGTGGACAAGAAGACCACAAGGCCGCCACCTGTCAGAAAGAAGCTCGATGCGCGCTGTGCTTCGAAAAAGATGACACGAAGAATTGTGCCTACATAGCTGGTAGTAGCAGATGCCCAGTCCTTAAAGAGGCACTTCAGAAGGTGAAAAGTAAACGGCAATGTTAATAGTACAACTTAACTTCAACCATTGTGAGGCTGCGCACGATCTGCTCATGCAGACCGTGCGCGAACTGAAGGCAGATCTTGCAATAATCTTTGAGCCATACAGACATCTCACCACTCAACCTTGGGAAACTGATAGCACTGCTAAAGCTGTCATTTGGTCCTGTAGTGAGTGTCCTTTCCAGAGCATGATAAAGAGCACAGAAACTGGCTATAACTGGTAGCAAAACTGAACGGAATCCATTTCTACAGTTGCTATGTTCCACCCAGCCTTCCATTAGCCGAGTTCACGGATCTCCTAGATGGACTGACTGAGGATGCGAAGCAGCACTCTCCCGTGGAAATCGCAGGGGACTTCAACTCCTGGGCAGTGGAATGGGGCAGCAAGGAGACAAATGCACAAGGGGAAGCGCTACTAGAGGCCATGTCGACACAGGATGTGATCCTGCTCAACAGTGGTAATAAACCAACGTTCGTAAGAGGTGATGCGAGTTCCACTGTGGATCTTACCTTCGTCAGCAGCAGCCTCGCTAAGGGAAACTGCTTTTGGAAGGTGTTGGACACTTACACGGCTAGTGACCACTGCGCGATACTGTGGGAAGTGTCCACTGGAAAAACTACTGTAGGGGTGTACAGGAAATTTAATACACTTGGTTGGAAGGTATCCGCCTTTGATACTGCTGTTTTCACCGTGGCCCTGGATACTCAGCCAATCAACAGTGGAAATGCTGAAAATAAGTCAGAAAAGCTGATGAAAAGGATCACAGAAGCTTGTGACGCAAGTATGCCCCGAAAACGCGGCATAAATAATCTACCATCGATGCACTGGTGGAACGACCACATTGCTACTCTCCGAAAAGAATGTCTTATAAAGAGAAGAGCATTGCAGCGTGGCCGCAAGAAGTCAAACTACAAAGCACTGGTGGCAAAGTACAAAAATGCACGCCGAAGTTTACGCAAGGCCATCAGAGATAGTAAACGACAATGCTGGCGGGATCTGATCGAGGAAGTAAAAAACGACCCGTAGGGCAAACCTTATAAGGTAGTCATGACTCACCTTAAAATTGTAACCAATGCAATCGCCCACGTGCCCGAAACTCCTGGAGACGATTGTGATTACGCTTTTTCCCCAACAAAAGAAGCTTCACCACCTGACAGAACAACATGAGATAGAAGAGATCCCACTAATCACAGAGGACCAGCTAATGGAAGCGTGTAATAGAGTCGGGAATACGAAAGCTCCTGGCTTGGATGGAATCCCAAACATCGCATTGAAGGCAGCTATCAAAACAGCACCTGCGCTATTTTTAGAGGCATATTACGCATGCCTTAAAGAAGGTATCTTTCCCCGGAAATGGAAGCAACAGAGACTGGTACTGCTTCCTAAGGGGAAAAAGCCACCGGATGAACCAACATCTTACCGTCCACTCTGCATGTTGGATACAGCTGGAAAAATACTAGAACGTATTGTTCACAGAAGAATTGAAGCAGCAGTCGAGCCGCTGCTCGCCAGCAACCAATATGGCTTTTGTAAAGGTCGCTCCACGCTGGATGCAATCGATCTTGTCGTCGGCACAGCGAAGGAGGCGATTGCCGGGACCAGATGGAAAAGAGGCACGAAGAAGTACTGCTTGGTGGTGACACTAGACATAAAAAATGCCTTTAATTCCACCAAGTGGGACTGTATTATGAGAACTCTCACCGAAATGAGTGTACCGAAATACCTACGAAGGATGGTAGCAAGCTACTTCACAGATAGGATTTTAAAATACGACACTAAGATTGGTCCGAAAGAGTATAGAGTCACGGGAGGAGTACCTCAGGGATCGGTTCTGGGCCCTCTCCTCTGGAATCTCATATACGATGGGTTGCTGAAACTAGCATAGCCAAGAGAAGCTAAACTCGTGGCATATGCAGATAATGTTGCTATTGTGATTGTCGCGAAACATTTAGAAGAGATAAACTTTGTCTTTGACACCACCTTCGAGAAGATCAGCCAGTGGATGGATTCAATTGTCCTGAAGCTGGCAGAACACAAGACCGAGGCAGTGCTTATAACTAGTAGGAAGCAACTAGAGACAGTCACACTGCAAGTTGGAGAGCATGAAATAACATCCCAGCCGTTTATTCGGCACCTAGGAGTAATGATTGATGCCCGACTTAGCTTCAAACAGCAGGCAGAACATGTAGGTGCTAAAACATCGGTAGTCGGAGCGACCCTATCATGGCTAATGCCTAACATAGGAGGGCCGAAGCAAAAGAGGAGAGCATTACTGTCTTCAGTAGTCACGTCTGTGCTCACATATGGAATTTCCGTTTGGGGTGACGCACTTAAAACACAATAATCACGACGAAAAATCACGCCAGTATATAGGCTGAGTGTCCTGAGAGTCGCTAGTGCTTTCCGCACCGTTTCTGTAGACGCAGTGTGTGTTATTGCCGGAATGCCACCTATTGAAGTACTAGCAGAAGAACGAAGAGCTCTCTACCGACGAAAGGGATCAACCTCAATGAGCCCGGTAGAGCTCAGAGCTGAAGAACGACTGAGAAGCATACAACGATGGCAAGAAACGTGGGACATCACAACAAATGGCAGGTGAACGTACCGTTTTATTCCGCAAATAGATGTTTGGTTAAACCGCGAACATGGTGAAGTTAACTATTACCTCACACAGATGATATCAGGACATGGGTGCTTTCAAGCGTATCTGCATCGATTAAATTAGATGTTTCTCCAGAATGCCCGTCCTGCCCCGGAGTGAGTGAGGATGTGGAGCACGTGTTTTTTACGTGTCCTTGTTTTAACCTGTTACGCAGTGCTTGGGAAGCTGCCGTTCATTTAGAAATTCGGCCAGTGTCACTAGTTAGAGCTATGCTCTCATCAAAGGAAGCATGGGAGGCGACAAGTTCTATCGCAACGGAGGTTCTCCAAGAACTCCGTCGTTTAGAAAGAGAACGTGCGAAAAATCGAAACAATTGAAGAAAGGAAGATGTGACTTCGACAACTAGGTGCAATGAAGCCTTGACTTCGACATACAGAAGAAAGAGCAATAGCTAGATCCTCCCCCCGTGAAGTAATGCCTAACGGTGGTACCACGGGGGAAACAGAGGCTGATGACAGAGGAGGTTTTTTAGTCGGTAGAGGATATCCGAGTCCGACATACCCAGGCACAACATCAAGTCCTGATGATACGTAAGAGTATTTTTCCGACCTCTATAAGAAAAACACACACACACTAACCGCGGCGACGACGTACGTGCAGTCTAATCGTTATCTCCTCGCCGCGAAAGTCGATCAATCGATCGTTCTGATCCACGATTCGCATCGTGATATCGGTGACGTTTCGCGCGACGATCGGGAGGTAAATGATCTGCGTCGGAGTCTCTGACAGTTTATATCCCGGTGGAACTTTCGGCGCGAATTCGTGTATCGCGTGCACCGAGCGTCCGTTGCTGTACGCTTCCGTGGTGATGCTGCATTCGATGCGAATTATGTTCACGGTCATGACGTCAACGGGTCCGTCGGAAACGTATTATTTGTTCGGTTTTAGGATACGATCGTGCGAGAAACCCAAAAGAAAACCGATGTTGTTCGGTTTTGTAAAATTCATGGTATTCTCGTTGGCGCGAAGAGCGAGTATCGTTCTTTCACCGCCGTCATCGCCGTCGTTCTTGCCGTCGTCCTCGTATATGCGATAACCGTCGTTATCGTCGTCGTCGTCCTTCTCTGTTCGGTTTTTTTCTTTTACCCGTTCAGCGCCATCGGTCTGCAGTTTTTCTCTCTTTTCTTTCTTTTTCTCTCTCTCGCGGGCGCGACGTTCGCGATGAAGAAGAACGGGGCACAGATATCTGCTCGCAGCTTGTACGATCCTTCTGGAACGACGATCTTCCGGTCGTCCTCGCCGAAGTAGAATCGATTGTTTGGTCGGTATCGAATTGTACGTCTCAAAAGTCGCCAAATCCAGCTCGTACTCGCCCTCGCTCAGATCCAAAGCGGGAAAATGATTCGCCGTGAGAACGCTGCTGGTTCCGGTTAACGTGAGCGTCAGCGACATCGCGGAAAAACGTCGATCTTTCGCCACTCCCCCAATCGATTTCGCGAAGAAATTGCAGGCACAGCTGTCCGCAGATTCTCTGCTCGAACGTCTGAAAAGCGCGACGATTGTATGTCACGATCGCGCTCTCGCCGTCACCGGCACCGTCGAGATATCGCGCGAGATCCCTCGGCGGACGGAGACTTCCAAACGCGTCGAAGTAGATCGCCGCGTTCCCTTTCTTCGCGTAAGCAACCCAATGCGTGCCCGGACCCGCCGCGTCGTCGAGATTCACGATGCCGCACTCCGCGTGTCGTACCCTTGTCGGCAGAGCGTCGCGCATGAACACCCCGCGAAAGAACGGTATGCGTAGGCGACGAGCCGATCGATCGAGCTGCTCGTTCGTCGTGACGCCGTACGGTAGCAGATCCGACGTCGTCGTCGTCGCTAACGTCACCTTCTTCCACGAAATTTTTTTTTGACGATTTTCTTCGCGCTCCTCCGCGCTTCTTATACGGCGCGAGGTACAACCCGCGACCCTCCATCGCGCAATTATGTCGCTGCACTTCCTCCAGTTGTCGTTGCGCCGTTTTGCCGGCACTCACCGCTTTGGCCACGCCAGCCGCGCCACTGATCAAAGAACCGAGTGCGCTCAACATCGGTAGAAAGGGCAAGAAGCCGCCGCGTTTCGCTGTCGGAAGTATCCTCCGCCTCTTCCTCCTCGTCCTCGTGTTCTTCCCGCTCGATCCCGTTCCTTTCCTCTTTTTTCCTCTTTTCCTTTTCATACTCATGCCCAGTTTCGTTTTCGCCTTCATAGCCGCCCATACGGCCGCCGCGGCGAGTCTCTCACTGACCTCGAGTCCTTCGCGGTGACGCGCTCGCGCGCCTTCTCGGCGAGCAGTCGATCGGCGACGTGTCGTTCGGCGAGCTCGTTGCTTCGCGAATACGCGACGTCGTGCTCGCGACACGCCGCGTCCAACGGATTGGGTCGCTTACGCGAAGAAAGGGAACGCGGCGATCTACTTCGACGCGTTTGGAAGTCTCCGTCCGCCGAGGGATCTCGCGCGATATCTCGACGGTGCCGGTGACGGCGAGAGCGCGATCGTGACATACAATCGTCGCGCGTTTCAGACGTTCGAGCAGAGAATCTGCGGACAGCTGTGCCTGCAATTTCTTTGCGAAATCGATTGGGGGAGTGGCGAAAGATCGACGTTTTTCCGCGATGTCGCTGACGCTCACGTTAACCGGAACCAGCAGCGTTCTCACGGCGAATCATTTTCCCGCTTTGGATCTGAGCGAGGGCGAGTACGAGCTGGGTTTGGCGACTTTTGAGACGTACAATTCGATACCGACCAAACAATCGATTCTACTTCGGCGAGGACGACCGGAAGATCGTCGTTCCAGAAGGATCGTACAAGCTGCGAGCAGATATCTGTGCCCCGTTCTTCTTCATCGCGAACGTCGCGCCCGCGAGAGAGAGAAAAAGAAAGAAAAGAGAGAAAAACTGCAGACCGATGGCGCTGAACGGGTAAAAGAAAAAAACCGAACAGAGAAGGACGACGACGACGATAACGACGGTTATCGCATATACGAGGACGACGGCAAGAACGACGGCGATGACGGCGGTGAAAGAACGATACTCGCTCTTCGCGCCAACGAGAATACCATGAATTTTACAAAACCGAACAACATCGGTTCTCTTTTGGGTTTCTCGCACGATCGTATCCTAAAACCGAACAAATAATACGTTTCCGACAGACCCGTTGACGTCATGACCGTGAACATAATTCGCATCGAATGCCTTTTTTGCCGCGCTAGTCTCTTCGCTAGACGCGTACCGGGTCCGCAAAATTGATAGCCGGGTATATGCAGCTCGAAGGGAAGAGCGTTTATCGCGCGATTGAGTAGACCGGCGCCACACATTCGGTCGCGGTTGCGGGAGGGTTTTTTTCCTCTTCTTTAATTCAAACGGAAACGTTTCGACGACTCACCGTTCAGAGTGAGCGCGCGCGGTTGCATTCGTAGCAGTCCTTGACAAGTGGCGGTGGACCGTCTATGTGCGTTCGCTGCCACGGACGATTGTAATGTTCCATACACGAGCGATATCTCTGCACCTCGGGAATTGCTTTTATATGTTCGGGCAAACGGTCCCACAGCAGTTGCACGTATTTCTCAAATTTACGCAACAGAACGATCTTCGGAACGAATTCCAGCTCCTCGGCGGTCAGATCGAAAATATCGCGCCTGTCCGTCAATATGATGAGAAACACCTCGATCACCGACGCGCGCGAACGATTCGTTGCTTCTTAGATCAAATTTTTACGGATACGGCGACACGCTCGCGCTACTTATACTTGCGCGCGAAGCGTCTGCGCACGCGCGACGAAACAAAACGACGTCCGTGCTCCGCTCCCCTACCCCGGCGCTTGGGAGCTCATCGCGAATGAGCGCGCGCTTGTGGAAAAAACCGAGAGAGAGAGAGAGAGAGAGAGAGGGAGAGGGAGAGAGAGAGAGAGAGAGAGAGAGAGAGAGAGAAATCGTTATTTATTAAACGCTCTGGGACAATGTCCCCTCGAGCGTGGTAAGAACTGATACAAAAAGTAGCGGTGCATACAATAAGTTAGAGATATCATAAAGAGAAACAAACGCATACCATAGTTTAGAAATAATTTAGAAATACAGAAAAAAACATTCGCTTACAATAGTTATACAGCGTAATAAATGTCAGTCATTGTTACAGAGTAAATAGTCATAAAGTTTTTGCTTAAAAGTGCCAAGGGTGGGTGCATGACATATCGGTAGGGATGCGATTCCAGAACTCAGCAGCAGTGCATACGAAGGAGCGTTTGTAAAATTCTGTACGACATTGTGGCTGGATTAGAGCATCAGCCGAAGCCCTAGTTTTACGTGTTGCTTTATCACATCTACGCTCAAATGTAAGAGGAGCATCGGAGATTTTAGGATGCAGAGATGAGTATGTGAGACAGCCGACAAAGTAGATGCGCCTAGATTTGATTTTGAGCCATCGAAGCTTCGCATAGAATGGAGTGATATGCTCATCACGATTTATTTGAAAGATGAACCGAACACAAGCGTTCAGGGACCTCTGCAAGCGCAGGTTCTGCTTTTCGGAGATGTCAGTGAGTGCAGTGCAACAATAGTCAAACAATGGCAGTATCAAGGTGGTAATTAGCCGTGATCTCAGAGAAAGCGGTAACAGATGTTTGCACAGCTTTAGCTGGTGTAACGTTGCAAAAGCCTTGGCTGACGTTTTTGTGACTTGTGTGTCCCAAGAGAGTGTGTTCGAAAGATGGACGCCTAGATACAGCACTGAGTCGCAGAAAGGAATAACCGAGTCGTTAATAAGAATCCTCGGCAGTTCATCCAAGGTTAATCCATTAATAAATCTGGAGGTGCCCATATCATGGCCTTAGTCTTATTTGGATTCAGTGATAGCTTGTTTGCAGTAGCCCAATGAGTGATACTGGTGATGTCCTCGTTAATTCTAAGAATAGCCTCAGTTATATGCCTAAGTTCCGTGTGTAAGTAAATTACCAGATCATCCGCGTAGAAATGGTATTTACAGTGCCTGAGGACCGTGCCGAAGTTCAACAGATAAAGGACGAATAAGAGAGGTCCCAAAACAGAGCCCTGTGGCACCCCGGAGAAAGTTGGACGCTCTGACGAGGTTTTCCTCGTAACAGGATCACGCACAGTCTGTTTTCTGTTGTCAAGGTAGGAGCACAACCATCTCAAGGCTGAACAGGAGAAACCAAGGTCTCTTAATTTGTCAATTAAGATGTAATGATTGACGTAATCGAAGGCTTTGGTGAAGTCGAAAAAGACAGCGATAGTCACCGTCCTTTTGTCAGCGGCCTGTCTAACGTCGTCGAGGACGCGAATAAGTGCAGTCTGAGTTGAATGTCCCCTCCTGTATGCAGACTGATATGGATCCAAGCTGGAGGTGTTTTCCAGATAGCGCGTGATTTGCTCTGCCGCGATACGTTCTAGCGCTTTGGAGACCGCGCACAAGATCGAGATTGGCCTGTAATCGCGCATCTCAGATGGGCATTTGACCTTGGGAATAGGGCAGATGATCGCAGTTTTCCACATACTGGGGTAAACGCCGTAGGTCAGGCTAAAGTTAAAGATGTGAGTCAAAACAGGAAAGATTCTTGGCAGTGCCCGAATGATGAGTTTACAAGATAAGCCATCAACTCCCACCGCATCCGATTTAATTCGTTGTAGAGCCTTAGTCACCTCTCGCGGTTCGATGTTACTCCAGTAGAATTTAGAGTCTTCGTAGATTTCATTACCAAGGTAGACAGGGTGGTGAAAGTGATGTCCATCTGTGCCTGCCGCGACACTGGAAAAGAATTCATTGAGTTCGTCTGAGGTGAAGATTAGATTCCTGTCAGCGTTCTTTGCTTTAAGGAGTCCAAGATGTCTGAGTTGTCTCCAAATTGTAGTCGATTCGCTCCCATCCCGGAAGGCCGTCAGGTAACATTCCTCCTTAGCAGAACGTACCAGAGCCTGAGCCTGAATTCTTAAAGTCTTATACCTCTTGTAGTTGGCATCACTCTTGTGCCTTCTCCAGACCCTTCTCGCCCTGTCTCTGCTTCGCATCACACATCTGACATCAGGCGTAAGCCAAGGGGCCGGCAAGTGCTTAGGCTGGATATCACGTAGAGGAGCGTGCCTATCATAGCACTCGATAAGAGCAGCATTTAGTAGCATAACCTTGCTGTCAATGTCATTATCTTGATACAGCGCTCCCCAGTCGTATCCTTCCAAGTCATTCAGAAAATTATTAATGTCGAAAGAACGGAAGTCTCGCACACTGATGTTACAACTACTGCGTCGCGCAACTTTTACCCTGTAACTAATGCTAATAAGATCGTGGGCACACAGGAAACACACGTCGCTTTGTTCATATGAGATCAATTTATCGGCATCGTCTATGATGCATAAATCAAGAAACGTGGCAGACGAACGTGTGTGATGCGTCGGGGTGTATGAAACTAAGTACAGGTTTGTGGATTCAATGAAAGACATGATCTGAGCCGAGTCGAAGGTGGTGGTGCACAGGTCAGCATTGAAATCGCCAAAGATTATAAGGTGGTTATAAGTAACAGAAAGATCTATAAAAATGTCCAGGAACTCTCGAAGGTATCCGCAATGAGGAGGTCGATAGACCACTGCTAAGAGGATCCTCGAGATATTACTAACGGAGATTTCAGCGATGAGATATTCCGGTCTACCATCGCATACACCCTCCGATTGCCGTAGTATTTTGGCTTGAAAAGAGTTTGATATGTAAAATGCAACTCCGCCCCCGCACCTGCCCTGCCTGTCACACCTGAAGATTTGATACCCGTGGAGGGACACAAAACTGTCTGAGATGGCGGGCCTCAGCCATGTCTCAGATAGGCATATTACATGATAGCCTAAGTCACCGAAGTAGTCCCGAAATTCATCGAGATGAGCAGTTAGTGATTGGCAGTTGACGTGACATATACGTAAAAACTCAGAAAGTTTGCTAACCATAATTGATAGTTTTAGTTCTTTCCGCTATTCTTTTCCTAAGAATAAGACAACGTCTGCTATCCAATGCCGAGTGGTGCTGCACTTCCTGCGATGTCCATCTCCTGCAGTTTCCGCATACAGGAGTCGTATTCCTGTTGGAGCAACTCCTGGTCTCATGCTCACCAGCACAATGGCCGCAAAGCGGAGAAAACCGACAGTGCTCAGCGAAGTGACCGAAGGCCAGACACTTGTAGCACTGAAGCACCCTGACGTGATCCGAGACTCTGCATGCCGAGTAGTTGATGAAGGCAAGTCCATTTCTCATCAAACAAGAACGTATATCAGGAGTCACCTCAATTACGCAGCTCGTGGTGCGGCGGTCCTTCTTCGGAGGGAAAATATAAACTATTTTTACCTCTGTGGCATCTAAGCTTTTCAGGTTCAGCGCTATAAATTCTGACCTAATTTCATCTCGAGTCAAGTTGCACGGTATTCCTCGGATAAGCAGTCTAGGATTGATCTTACTCTCTTCTTCAAGTTTTAGGCCGGCATTATCAAGTTCGATTGAGTCTTTCATTTTATGCAAGTCCACTGAGAGAGCTTCAATGCGGACTCCATTATTTCTTGTGGAAATAATGCTTTTGACTTTTAGATTGAAGTACGATGGTCTGATGACTTTCTGCAGCGCCTTTCTTGTGTCCCTCGACGTAATGTATTTAGTAGAGGAAACGTCCTTCGGGGCCACGATCAGATTTGTAGTCCTCGGGGCTCCCAGAGGCCGGCTACCAGCAACGCTCACACCAGCCCGCTCGGCGGCGGCGACACGCGCATACGAGCGCACAGGGGAAACCCCGGTGCACGCTGCTCCGCAGGGGTCAGAACCCCCGCCAGAGGCACACGCACGAGGGCAGTCGCAAACCTCAGCCAAAACGTCTCTGATAACGTTCCCTATTATCTCTGGAGAAAGAGAGTGAGTTGAGAGAGAGAGAGAGAGAGAGAGAGTGAGTTGAGAGAGAGAGAGAGAGAGAGAGAGAGAGAGAGAGAGAGAGAGAGAGAGAGAGAGAGAGAGAGAGAGAGAGAGAGAGAGAGAGAGAGAGAGAGAGAGAGAGAGAGAGAGAGAGAGCGACTCGTGCGACAGTCGGTGACGAAAGGAGTCTTGGATGTGGATCGCAAAACGCTGGCAAGGTCGGGCGCGACCGAGGGAGGAAGCGGAGAATCGCGCAGACACAGTCCTCTCTTACCGAACGTCGTACGTTGCATCATCTGCGGTTTCTCTAACTGCGGTAAGACGAACGTTCTGGTGAGTCTGCTGGAACAACCACACGGTCTTCGTTTCGAGAACGTATACGTGTACTCGAAATCTCTGCAACAACCGAAGTATCAATATCTCGAACGATTGTTCGAGCCTATGGACGAGATCAGCTATCGCGCGTTTTCCGACAATCGCGATGTCGTTCCTCCCGTCGAGGCGCTTCCCGATTCGGTCTTCGTCTTCGATGACGTGGCCTGCGACAAGCAGGACAGAATGAGGGAGTACTTTTCTATGGGTCGACATTCGAATATCGATTGCTTCTACCTCTGTCAGACGTACGCCAAAATTCCGAAACATCTCGTGCGCGATAACGCAAATCTGTTGATCCTGTTTAGGCAGGACGGCACCAATCTGCGACACGTGTACGACAATCACGTGAACATCGATATGTCGTACGACGAGTTTCGCGCCTTCTGTCGCGAGTGTTGGCGACGCACCTACGGTTTCGCCGTGATAGACAAGGACAGCGCGTTACGAAGCGGACGGTACAGACGGGGGTTCCAGGACTTTGCCGTGCTGTAGAGCCTATCAATGCGCTTCGCCGAACGACGCGAGTATGAGCGCGATCGCGGGAGAAAGGACCGCGCGAAAGATAGTCAAAACGCGCGCTTCGATTCGCAGGAAGTACGCCGCTCTCAGGGCCGGGAAAATGGAAAGCGAAATCGCTCTGGAAAAGAGGTACGAACCCATCGTCAAACCTCTGAAACGATTCGCCGATGACGTAGAACGTAAGGGTAAAGGACCGGGCAAGATTGACGACGACGACGACGACGGCGGCGGTAGCTTTACGCTCGCGAGAAAGATGAAAGCGACGAAGAGAGCGAAAAAGGATAGCGAGAACGTCGACGACGACGACGACAACGATGCTGGCGCCGACCTGGAGCGCGATTACGGGAAGGACGACGACGACGTATTCACGCCAATCAGGACAACGACGACAGCGGAAAAAAGAGAGTCGCGTCAAGCACGGCTGAGTTCGGCTCCCGCGACGACGACTATGACGAGCTTCACGCCGATCCACACCGATTCGGTCCAGTTTTTACCCAGAGAACGTGAGATCGTCTCGGAGACGACTCCACCTCCCCGCTAGAGACTTCCGTCAGGGAATCTTTGAGCACGGCGGAAGGTCGCGACGCTCTGGATAGCCAACTAGGACCGTTAGGGCGGGAATACGTGGCGCTCTTCTGAACGGCGACAGAAAAAAGGATATCGACTATGTCTACGGAGTGTATCTCGGCGAGAACGGCACGATGCTAGGTAACAAGCGATTCGACGTGAACGCGGATGACTCCGTGGTCGTCGACGGTGTACGGTACAAGGGCACGCGCGGCCTGTACGAGTTGATTTTCATGCGAATTCCCAACGCTAGAATCTACACGGACAAGGACAAACAAACGTACAGGAGTATACTTTTTGCTACCAGCGCTCACAAACGCGGTAGCAGCGCCGACAGGCCTGTGAAGAGCAACAGGAAACCGAAGTACAAAAATATAAATAGCGCCGCTCCTACACCCGTCTCAGAAAGTTGGGACTACGAAGGGTGCCGGACGTCGGCCATGCGACTGACCGACAACGCGATCGATTACGTTCACTGAGACGATCCCAACGAGCTGGACGATCGACTTTGACTGCTAGACGCCTCTCGTCGGGCCGGCAACGACGCTCACGACAACGAAATCCTGTCGATAATCGAGGAACTTCGCGAGGCTGGCCTCGTCATAAATTGATCGGTCGCGTCGATCGCGACGGCAGTACAAATCGCGCGCTCTCCCGCGCCTTCCCCGCGCGCGATGTCCGTGAACAAGTTTGGCATGTCTCTGATAAATCGGAGCAACGGTGACGGAATCGACGGTGCGTCCACGGTGAGATTACGCTCCTCGATCGAGTCCCTGCGTAATTACGCGCGCAACAACGCGCTCTTTATGAGCAAAGATTTCTACGACGCGAGGGAGCGCAGGATACAGCGGGTAGCCGCACCGGAGATCGGCACCGACGCGACGAACAAGAGCTACGTAGAGAGCGCGATCGGGCAGTTCAAGAGCGTCGTCATCAAAGAGATCAAGAAGTACGACGCGACATTGAAAGGCGGAATCGCGACGCTGAAGAACGACGCGCTCAGCTTGAGTCAGGGCTCTTACCACACGGGGGAGCGCAAGATACGAGGGGTAGCCGCGCCGGAGGTCGGCACCGACGCGACGAACAAGAGCTACGTAGAGGGCGCGATCGGGCGGCTCAAGAGCGTCGTGACCGATGAGATCAGGAAGAACGACGCGCTCCGTTTGAACGAGAATTCCTACAACGCGTCGGAGCGCAAGATACGGCGCGTAGCCGCGCCGGAGATCGGTACCGACGCGACGAACAGGAGTTACGTAGAAAACACGATTGAACGGTTCAAGAGTGCTGTGATCGAAGAGATCGAGAACAAGAACACCGTCGATCGAGAGTTGACAGGCGTCATCGTGACAAACGCGAGCCAAGGTTTAAGAGACGAAATCGCGACGTTGCGAAACGATGCGCTTCTCTTACGCGAAGATTCCTACGACGCGTCAGAGCGCAAGATACGACGCGTGGCCGCGCTGGAGGTCGGCACCGATGCGACGAACACGAGCTACGTCGAGGGAGCGATCGCGGAGCTCGGAAAGACTTTAAGTGATGCGATAAAAAAAGAGTTCGTTACTGTGAAAAATACCGTAGATAAGCACGAGGTTGAAATCATCGCAATTAAGATTGTTTTACAGCTTCTTAAACAATGAGCGTGGAAAAACGAAGACTCGTGGAGGAATTGCACGCGCCGCGCCGGCAAGATTTTGAGTCGACAATCCGGTGCGCGTGAGCAAATTCAAAACGATCTTCGAAAAGGGCTACACTCCCAATTGGACCACCGAGATCTTTCGCATAGCCAAAGTACAAAGGACCAATCCCGTTACGTATCTGCTGAAAGACATTTGCGGAGAAGCGATAGCCGGAGGATTCTACGAACACGATTGCTACGCGTCTCCAATCCCGACGTCTATCTCGTGGAAAAAGTCCTGCGTAAGCGCGGCAATCGAGCGTACGTGAAGTGGCTAGGAATGGACAGTTCGCACAATTCGTGGATAGATAAGGCGTCTGTATTGTAACAGAAATGATTAGACATTTGTAGACACGCGCAACGTTATGTAGTTTATTATCAATAAAAATTTACACATTTATTGGTTTGTTTCTTACGTGTTATTGATTTTTTACGATAAAACAATTTTAGAAAGCTTATGATATTGTTTCTTTTTACAGCGGTATTCCGCAATGTCCCCACGGAAGCGTTTCCTCGCTGTCCAACGTCACGTATCGCTTATCGTCGTGCGGACTGAGAGCTAGTTTTTGCTCCGACACGGTGTAAACCTCGTGCAACGTCGAGCGTATGCACGACTAGCGCGTCTTCAGCTCGCGCGCGTTCCGCAGACACGCCACATAATCCTCGAACGTGATCTTCTTCGCGACTACGTTCCTTTTAACACCCTTTATTCTCTTGGTGTTGTCGCGTCCGAGTACCTTGTAAGTGTACATCTTCGCTCTGAGACCCACGAACTCCGTCATGATCGCGCCGTCGTTCTCGTCCTTCATCAGACCGGGCACCTTCTTGTTGACGCGCAGCATACCGTGCGCGTTATTCTCGCGTAATCGCTCGTGTCGAACCTGTCTATGTCGCGTCTCATACGCTCGTACGCGTCTTCGCACTCCAGCGAATAGATCAGACTATCGGTATCCGTGTAAGCAATTCGACACCGGTCGCCATACAACGGCACCATGTAGTCGTAGTGAAACTCGTAGAGACGCGTCTTGGATATCTCAAGAATAGACATACCCACGTAGACCGGCTTGTTAAATTTTACCTCAGCCTTCGCAGCTCAATCGCGACCAGATTCTCCGAGAAGACGCTCCTGCTGTGAAAGTTCGGCCTGCCGATCAACGCCTCCGCGCCGTACCTCCCATCCCATTGCGTCACAAGACGCACGTCCACGTGATCGCGCACGTTGTCCATTGTTTTCCAGAAGACGGCATTGTTCATCAGTTTGTACATATTCCGTTTGAACTCGTTGCTCGCGCGCGTCCTAAACATTGTGTTCAGCTCGATGTAGCCGCGAAGCTACGGTGACTGCGCGAATCGCAGCACTCTACGAACACGCGTCATACGCAAACCGAGTCGCAAACATTGCTGCAGGTTTCGATAGTGCGTCACGTAGCGCGATTTGTCGTAGAGAGTAACGAGCAGTTTCTCCTGCCGATTACCGGGCGGTTTATCGCGCGTCGGGCACAGCGACAGGTCCGCGTGGGCGTCGTGCAGGTCCCGCGGATATTCGAGATCCACCTCCAAAATGTAACCGACGTCGCTGTCCGCCGGCACGGTCGTTACGTCGAAATTCTCAAGGTCGTCGAGCCACTGGAAATTCGCGTACGGCAGCGATTCGCTCATAGCCCAGCCGTACAGATTGTTCACGTCGTAATACATGAGATACGTAGTGGGTTGGGACGAGTCGTACGTCGGTACGTGCCTGTTGTTGGCTCGCGCGTACCTGAGCGAACATTGACTGAGGCCGCCGCGTATTCCGCGTTCCACAAACAACGCCATGTCGATGTCGGTGAGCAGCTCGAAACGCACGCCGGTGTACCTCAGCAAAGCGTTCCACGTGTACCCCGGCAACGTATAATAATACGCGGGATCCAGCCCGTAACTCGCTAAACACGTGTCCCGAAAATTTTCAAAGATATCCGCCAGAAGAAGCACGTCGGTCTTGAGATACAGATCGCTGTACTCGCCGAGATCTCGCACGCGAAAACGTCGCCAGACCCTCGTCGCGTGCACGTAGTTGCTCTCGCTCGCGGTCTCGTTGGTCAGGGAGCTGTAAAAGACCTCGCGCGGCGGAAGCTCGGTCTCCCGCAGTTTGTCCACGCTGTCGACGTACTCGTACGGAAATACCCCCTTGCGAGTGAGCAGATCGAGATCTTCCGTGCTCAAATCCGCGTGCTCCGAGCGCGTTATTTTCAACTTGTCCTTGTCCAGATAGAACGCCAGGGTTTTGATACTCGCGGCTAAAAATGTGTACGAGTCTACGAATCGAAGCTTCACGAATCGATTCCACATCCCGTCTGTTTGCGTCTCCTTAATGGTCTTCTAGAAAGATATGTAATTTTCCTTCGTAAGCGGCAGGAGATCGATCCCACCCTCAAAATCGTTCGCGATTTTCTCGATGATAAAATGCGCGTCGTAACCCGACAGATTGTGGAAGAACACAGGAATTACGTACACGTTTCTGTAATTCAGATTGCAACGAGAATGCGCCGGACCTCTGTACCGTCCGCTTAGATGACAGTGATCTCGCACGCGTTTGTCCTCTGGTTAGAACGCTTTCTGACACACGTAACAATGCGTCGCGCGCTGAAATTCGAGTTTCTCGTCCTCCGTAAGTTTTACCATCGATATATTGGTGGAGAATTTAATCTTAGCGTGATGTACGAGAACGCGAAGCTCGTTCACGAATCACGAAACGCAGTCTTCGCCGCGACGATATCTGTACGTAGATACGGTATCGTCGTAGGTGCAGTACAGATAGTAGCCCAGGCTGAACGGTACGTGACGCTGATAAGCGTATCTTTCCGTTCTCGCGCCCCCTTCGGCATTCTCCCTCTCCCGTTGTTCAAGAAGACACTCCAGATCCGCGTACACCACGAAGGGGAGTCGCTCCTTTCTGTCGTGATTGTCGAACGACAGCCACTTATCGTCCTCGTTTGGTGGCGCAGTCGTTCATTCGGCCGCAGTCGACGCTGTGATCGACCAACTTTTCTTGCGTATAGAAATAGTGTAGACATCTGCGAAGTAACGTGCGTGCGATTACTATGCGTATATATATAAAATAACACCGCGTCGTTTCCTTGTTCTTCCGGGTTCTTTTACTTACCGATCGCAAACGTACTTCGCACACCGGCTCACGGTCAATTGCGGACCCACCAATCGCGACAGATTCTTTATCCAGGCGAAATGACCTCTGTTGACGCCGCGTAGCGTATCGCGCAGATACAGGAGATTTACGTGTCTATCCCTCTTATAGTCGGTCAACTGCAGAAACACGATCGCGTTGTCGTCGACGCCCCGTCCGAACCTAATCTTTTTTCAATTCCTTCTCGAGTTGTAAATACGTTAATCGACACGCCGTTCTGACGTTCAAACTTTCCGATCTGTTTTAGATCTATGGGAAACCTGATCCCGTCAGGATCCCTGATTACCTGTGTGTACTTGTATCTCCCGTTGCCATTTATTCGAGCGTGAGCATCATGATTGCGTTTATGAGCACCCGTCATCAACAGAATGCTCTTGTATTTTTGCTTGTCGTCCTCCATGTAGATCTCGTCATTGGGAATTTTCTTAAATTAACTCGTAAAGACCGCGTGTGCCAGCGTATTGTATGCCGTCGATAATTATGTTGTCCGCGTTGTCCACGTCAAAACGTTTATTACCGAGCATCATTCCATCGTTGCTGAAATAAACGCCGTACACGGTGTCTATACCGCTTTCTTCATCGCTGCTCAGAACTGCGTTAAAGTACTTTTGGCTCAATAGACCCAAGTGCGAGTCAGTGGTCTCTTATGCTAGACGCTGGATTCACGCTACGGAGATCCGGGTTCGATCCCAGCCGGGTACACAAAATCCTGGGGGGGTTTTTTCCCGGTAATTCGTGGTGGGTCCGGTAGAAGGCGGCGGGGGCTACAGGATGCGCGCCTCCTCGGAATTTTCGGGGGACGCCATTAAGTCGATTTCTCCCTCCTAATGGGGGACTCGCCCTCACCTGCCCCGATTTGACGGGTATGGTGGGGAAAGAGGAGATATCGGCGCTATTCACCGAGTGGATTGCCGGTATAAGCAACCAACCCAGGATACTGGTTAGGGCACCCTCTTGTCCTGGGGGTGAGAAATCGCCCCCGAAGGCGGATGAACTATCACTCAAGGTAATCAACGGCGTAGGATCAGGCAGGCAAGGGGAAACCACCTGATTATTGTCCCAAGAGAACACTTCATGAATGTACGAAACAGAGGAAATGGTTGTGCCGAGCGATCCGGCTAGCGACCGGCGCTGCACTGATTCCGGGTCAGGCAGTGTGAAATGGGCTACCGGGCATGTGGAGGTGAAGGGACGGGCCTCACATGCGAAATGGACGACTGGACCCAATAACAAGCTACAGCTGAGGAACAACTTATCCATTGAAACATGGAATGTCAGAGGTTTACTTCACGCAGGAAAACTAAATCTTCTTGAACGAGAGCTGATGAGGGAGAAGGTTGACATATGTGGCATCTCTGAAACCCACTGGAAAGATCAAGGACACTTCCACACGGAAAACACCATAACATATACATGTCAGGAGGTGCGAACAGAGAACGGAATGGAGTCGCGTTCTTGGTTAGCAGGAGGATTGCACAGACGGTGCACTCGTATGAGCCCATCAATGACAGAATAATCAAGATCACTCTTGCAGCTAGACCAAGAAACCTTCACCTGGTACAGGTGTATATGCCTACAGGCGACGCCCCTGACGAAGAAATCGAGTCAATCTATGGCGATATGGAGGATCTCCTGAGAAATATACTCTCGAAGGAACCAGTAGTAATCATTGGGGACTTCAATGCCAAGGTGGGGAAGGTCGAGGAGGCTCACCTAAGAGGCACAGGGGGAGCATTTGGACTGGGTGTGAGGAACGAGAGAGGAGAACGCCTCATCCAGTTTGCGGTGGAGAATGACCTGGCCATTATGAATACCATGTTTCAACACCATCCTCGAAGACTGTCGACCTGGATCAGTCCCAATAAGGAATACCGAAATCAAATTGACTACATGATGATCAAAAAGAGATAGAGGACATCGATAAAAAATGTCAAGGCTAAGCCTGGAGCGGACTGTGACTCTGATCACAAACTACTAATAGGAGCCTTCAGCATAAAACTCCACTTTATGAAAAGGGGGAAAAACAGAAGATAACACAAATTGGAAACATGGAGGCTTTCCAACAAAATCTCATGGATAACGCTGACTGGGGGAGGAGCGGTGATCCAAACAAATGCTGGGAAAACATCAAGGAATGGATCAAAGAGGCAGTCAGGGAAAGCGGAGCAATAGAAATCCGGAAGAAGAAGCACTGGATGACCGATGCAACGCTGCAACTGGTGGAAGAGAGGCGACGTATCAGAGGCAGTTTGGGTAACGCAGGCAACGCAGACAACGCGGCCCGATTACGCCGGATCAGCCAACAGATCAAACAAGCATGTATCAGGATAAAAACAACTTCCTAAAGAACATATGCTCTGATATTGAACGACACGCCAACCGACACGAGTCCCATGAACTTTTCAAAACGGTCAAGTACCTGACCAAGAAATTCAAGCCTCAAACCCAAATAATTAAGAATGAGCAGGGCGCGAAGATCACGGACCCAAAAGGCATTGCAGAAACATGGCGACAGTACTGCACCAACTTGTACAGGGACGAACATAGTCAAGTGGGCCCCCCATGCGGGCCCTATGAGCAACTGGAACCTCCCATCTTGCGCTCAGAGGTAGAAAAAGCAATTGGGCAGCTGAAAAAGGGGAAGTCACCCGGGGAGATGGCATAACCGCAGAAGTGATCAAAGCCATGGGCCAAGCGGGAATTGACACAATGCTGGAGCTATGTAACGTCATCTGGAGGACCGGAAAATGGCCTGACGACTGGCGCCACTCGACCTTCGTCCCGATCTACAAGAAGGGTTCCCCCACCGAATGCTCCAATTACAAGACAGTGGCTCTTATTCCCCACGCGAGCAAGATCCTTCTCCATGTCCTTCATAACAGACTAAAGTGCTTCCTGCTTCCGGAAATAGCCGAAGAGCAGTGTGGCTTCATTCCGGGGAAGGGCACGAGGGAGCAAATTCTGAATGTTCGCCAAATAGTAGAAAAGGCCAGGGAATTCAACGTCAGGGTCTTTATATGCTTTGTCGACTACACCAAGGCGTTCGACTCGGTAAAATTCTCCTCCCCCCGACGGAAACTCCTCCTTTCCAATCTTCAAGCACCTGCCGCATTATGTACTCTGTGTAGATGTTGAAGAGTATGGGTGAGAGAATACAGCCCTGCCTCGTGCCCGCCTTTGTTTGGAAGTCGCTGGATGTTGTTCGGTTGACTCGAACAGCCGCTGTGTTGTTCTCATATAGGCTCCGCACAAGTGCCACCAGATGCCGCGGTACTCCCATTTTCATCAGAATAGTCCAGAGGGGTGTCTCCAGGAGGCCCCTCTGGACTATTCTGATGAAAATGGGAGTACCGCGGCATCTGGTGGCACTTGTGCGGAGCCTATATGAGAACAACACAGCGGCTGTTCGAGTCAACCAAACAACATCCAGCGACTTCCAAACAAAGGCGGGCACGAGGCAGGGCTGTATTCTCTCACCCATACTCTTCAACATCTACACAGAGTACATAATGCGGCAGGTGCTTGAAGATTGGAAAGGAGGAGTTTCCGTCGGGGGGAGGAGAATCAGCAACCTGAGGTATGCCGACGACACGACGATTCTGGCTACGACCGCGCAAGAGATGGAAGCTATCATGGAGAGACTCGCGTTGATCAGCAGGGAGTATGGCCTAGAAATTAACCGAGATAAGACGAAGATCATGATCATCGACAGACAGATGAATAACCAGCCCAATGTGAAGGAAGTGGCTGGATTTGAAGTTGTTGAAAAAATGGTCTATTTGGGCTCCATGATAACTAACAAAGGAGGATGTTCAGAGGAGATCAGGAGGAGGACGGCCATGGCCAGGGCAGCCACCATAAAATTAAGTAAAATATGGAAAGACAGAATCATTACCAAGAATACCAAACTGCAACTGGTGCACTCCCTCATCTTTCCCATCGCAACCTATGCAGCCGAGACATGGACCATCAAGCAGGCGGACAGGAGGAGGATAGAGGGGTTTGAGATGTGGGTGTTCCGGCGCATCCTCCGGATCCCTTGGACTGCACACCGGACCAATATATCGGTGCTGGAAGAACTGGGCATCAGAACAAGACTTCTCAAGCGAATTAATCAGGCCTACCTCCGCTACTTTGGACACATCGCCAGACGAAGAGACACAATGGAGAAGCTTGTGGTGGAGGGAAAGGTTAATGGAAAGAGACCAAGAGGAAGATCACCAAACAGATGGATAGACCAGCTGCGGCCCCTGGTGGGGAGTTCGATTCACGGGGCGACTCACTTGGCGCTGGATCGAGGGGCTTGGAGCAGCCAAGTCAAAAGTGCGATTACTGTGGCGTCATCATGAAGCGCCGCCACGCCCTGTCAAGGGCAAAAGGATTGAGGAGGAGGAGACCCAAGTGATCTCGCAACGTTTCTCTACCTTCAGATGTTTGCAACTGCTGTCGAACGGACGTCACGAGTGAGTCATCCGTGGTTTCGAAAACATCCTCGTTTGCGAGTGATTCGAACATTGTGGGTTGTACGGAAGGCGCAAAGGTTATCGGTGGACTTTTCGATCGTTTCGATTTACGCGGTTGTAAAATTTTGGTTATTTCGCTCAAATTAGATGGCACATTTATCGATCGTTTCAACGTAACCGGAGTTGAAGCCATTACAGAGTCGTTAAACGAGACATTTGGTCGTTTTCGTTTGAGCTTTGGCTCTTCGTCTTTCCACGCCGTTTCATTTTTAATCTTTGACACATCAGATTCTTTGCCAACGGTGTTTTCGGCAATCTGCCTTAGAGGCTCGATAATGGGCTTAAAGTGTCTCTCCAACGCGATATCTTCCTCCATTTTACCAGTTTTCAAGGCATGATACTTTTTGCGAATCGAATCGCTCGTTTTCGTAATTTGATTTGCTATCCTCTCGCGCTCTCTAATCTCTTCGCTGCTGTCCATGTTGCGATAACGTAGTTTAATCGACGCGTCGACAACAACTAACCACGTTTCGGTATCGCAAAGTCGTTAAATCCTTTTCCGTATTGACCATTCGAAATCGCGCTGTCCTTGTCTATCACCACGAATCCATACTTTTGTTGCCAACCCGTATGACACAATTTACTGAAATCATCGTAAGACATATTTGTGTTTACGTGATCGTTGTATATGTGTTTCAGATTGGTACCATCCTGTTACATAATCAATAAATTTGCGTTGTCGCGTATAAGATTGTTCGAGAGCGCGCGGTAGCGCGAGAAAGCGCGAGGTAGAAGACGACCACAAAAATAACAGCAAGTCCAAAAATACAGTACAAAAAACAAAGTCTTTTTTAATGTCTAAGTATATACACGTATTTACAGAAGCCGTGTGAGACAGCGCGCACTGAAGCTATCAGCGAAGCAAAGCGAATCGCGGGTGCGAAAGCAAGTGCGGATTGCAAGGCGCGAAGCGGTACGAAGCGGTGTATAAGCGGTCGTATCGGAATACTAGGCGGGTGATCTGCGAGCGAAATCGGTTCCGCGGCGCAGCGGCGGTCCTTTTAACACCTCCGAGGCGGAACTCCCTCCCTGCAGATTTCCCAGAATTTCGGGAGGGTTATTGGCCGTCGGAGCCCTGCGTCATGGTGCTGACGTCACCGGTTTCACGTGGCGACCCGCCGGGGTCGTCACCTGTTTTCGCGTGCTTTGTATATAACATGGATCGTTCCTTTGTTCTAGCGTTGTTGTTTGACTTTTATATCGATAACAATGTTAAAGTTTCTAGAATGCTAATCCCGAAAGATCCATGCTATACCGAATATTCCCGTGACAACTCTTATGCGACATTTTACGCGAATATTAATTTATTGCAAGCGTGCATGTGCTGACATGCAGCCGAACGCGACTTCTTCGCGATGCTAATTGTTGCGATCTCAAACATTCCCGCCCGCCTCGTCATATGTTGACGAAACAAGACGGTGCGGCGACCGCAGTCGCGGCGCGAAGTATCGATTAGCGATCGATTAATGGTCGCGATCCCGGCGCGAGTGCGAGCGGCCATGTTGCGAGGTGTGCGGCTGCGCATTATCATAATACGCGAGAATCGCGAGCGAGAAACATATTTCGCACGATATATATGTTTCCCTGTATATTTTTTGTCGGTATATACATGGTGCCGTGAAACCGGGAAAGTGAGGTGATGTAACGCGAGTGTGAGTGGAGTTACGGCTGACGGTCGAACTCACCGATTTAGTGACGTGCACGTAGCACTTTGGCGGACGGACAACAGTGACAATTACGCGAAGTGACACGCGATAAACAGAAATAACGCGAAAAGACGGACGGTGAGGAAAACGCGAGCGATTCTACGCGAGAAAGCGAGGGCTTTTCGGTGGCTCACGTATCCTCGACGGTGGTGGTGGTGTCGGCGGCCCCAGGAAGCAGCACCATTTTAACAAGGGGCCGGACGAATTCGGAGGCGGCCGTGCGGACGGTCACCACGCGAACGACGCCGTCGTCTCCAGGATGCAGCTTGACGATCCGTGCGAGAGGCCATCGATTCGGCGACGAGATCTCGGACCGGATCAAGCACAGCGTGCCGACCTCAGGAGCGTCCTCAGCTGTCAGCCACTTTGGTCGAAAAGCGAGGTGCTGAATGCATTCGCGCGACCACCGTTGCCAGAAATGATCGCGCATCTTCTGCACCAGCTGCCATCGAGATAGCGTGTTGTCCGGCTTCTCTCCCAGTGAAGGCTCCGGAGCTGCCAGCAACGGAGCACCGATGAGGAAGTGCCCCGGGGTCAGTGCCGTGATGTCATCGGGATCATCGGACAAGGCCTGGAGTGGCCGAGAGTTTGGACAGGCCTCAACCTGAGCGAGGAAGGTGGCCATTTCCTCGAAAGTGAGGGTCGTCTCGCCGATGACTCGGCGAAGGTGAAACTCGGTGGATTTCACCGCCGCCTCCCAAAGTCCGCCGAAATGCGGTGCGGCTGGTGGATTGAAATGCCACCGAATTCCGTGATTGGATGCGTTTTGAGCGATGCGCTGGCCGTCGGATGACGCCGCGCGGAAAAGATTCTGCAGTGCCTTGTCAGCCCCGATGAAGTTGGTGCCGCAGTCGGAGAAAATGTCCGTGCTGAGCCCTCGGCGTGCCGTGAAGCGACGGAGGGCGGCCAAGAATGCCTTTGACGTGTAGTCGGAGACTACCTCGAAGTGCACCGCTTTGGTGACGAGGCACACGAAGACGGCGATAAAGGCCTTGTGCGCTCGGTGTCCTCGCCCCTTGGTCGTGCGGATGTGGATCGGGCCGGCATAATCTACGCCGGTTCGCTGGAATGGACGCGTCGGAGTGACCCGAGCCCGTGGAAGGTTGCCCATCAGTGGTTGCGGAGTAGCGGCTCGCCATCGGGTGCAAGTCACGCACCGATGCAACAGCCGTTTCACCACGGCTCTGCCTCGTGGGATCCAGTGGCGGAGGCAGAGTGTTCCGAGAGTTAGCTGCACTCCACCGTGAAGTGTTCGTCGGTGGCAGGACTCCACGAGCAGTTGAGTGAGCCAGGAATCCGTGGGAACGATTATGGGATGTTGCTCGTCGTCCGGAATAAGAGCGTGCTTGAGACGCCCTCCGACTCTGAGCACGCCGTTCTCGTCGAGGAAGGGGCTCAGCTTCGCGAGTTGGCTGCGGTGCGGCACAGTGTGGCCGGCGGTGACGGCCTTGATCTCCTCCGGGTAGTGCAGTGATTGCGCCACCCGAAGCCAACAGAAGTGTGCCGCGTCGAGTTCCTCTGGAGTGAGGGCCCGTGCCTGATCGTCCGGATCGTGATTGTCGGTGCGGGAGATGGTACGTCGCCATCGTAGGCACCACGCCGTGACTCGCAACAGCCGGTACAGTGTGGAAAATCGACGGAGCGTGTCGGGCTCAGTGTCGATCCTCCCGACGGCGGATTGCACGACGGCTTTCCGCTCCGGCATCTCAGCGTCGGAGATCTCGTCGGTCTCGGTCGGCCACCGGGTTTGGTCCTCGCGCAGCCACGGTGGACCCGTCCACCACAACGAATGGCCGATCAGCTCGCTAGGCGCGATCCCCCGGGAAGCGCAATCGGCCGGGTTGTCGCGTCCGGGAACGTGCCGCCACTGGGCCTCGGGTAGGGTCCGCTGGATGAGCGATACTCGGTTGGCCACGAACGTTTTCCACCGGGATGCGTGGCCCTTGATCCAGTGTAGCGTCACCCGGGCGTCGGACCAGAGGAAGATCGGTGCTGTGGACAATTGTAAAGTGTCGCAAGCGTGTCGCGTTAATTTAGTGAGCATTGCGGCCGCGGACAGTTCAAGACGAGCGAGGGACACCTGCTGAATCGGAGCAACCTTGCTCTTTGCCAGGAGCAAGTGCAGCGTGGTGGAGCCCGTGACGCGTGGTAGACGGCAGCGGCATAACCTCGCTCGGAAGCGTCGGCGAAACCGTGGATCTCGACTTGAGAGTCCATGGCTCCGCAGTTGAGCCAGCGGCTCACGCGTAGGCCCTCGAGAAGCGGAAGCTCCCCCAGGAAGTGCGCCCACAGCTGAGCGCCCGCCGATGGAAGGGGGGCGTCCCATTCCAGCTGCTTCAACCAAGCGGACTGGATAAGGACCTTGGCTCGTATCACGACCGGAGTGAGCCATCCCAGTGGGTCGAACAATCGCGCGGTTTCCGAGAGGAGGCGCCTCTTCGTGAATTCGGCGATCGCGCGCGGCCGGATCGCGATGGAAAATTCGTCTTCCGTTGGGTGCCACCGGAGACCGAGAGTGGAGTGGCTACCGTTCTCCCACACGTGCAGTGCGCGTTGAAGACGATGTTCCGACGGGATGCCGACGAGAATGCCCTCGGAGTTCGCGGCCCACTTACGCAACGGAAACCCGCCCGCCGTGCAGAGTTCGCGCAGTTTGGTTTGCACGGCGATTGCGTCGTCGATAGTGTCCTCTCCGGTTACGACATCGTCCACGTATCGGTCCCCTTCGAGGGCGATCGCGCCTCGCGGATACCGCGCTCTTTCGTCTGCGGCGAGTTGAAATAGTGTTCGAATCGCGACCCACGGCGAGCACTTGAGGCCGTACGTGACCGTTGTCAGGCGGAGGACGCGCACGAGGGGGTCACCGGCACTTCGCCGCAGAATCCGTTGGTGGTCGCAATCTTCCGGGTGGACCGTGATCTGCCGATACATCTTCTCGATGTCGGTGATCATAACGTAGCGGTGCCGGCGCCAACGCAAGAGCACGTCAGCAAGCGGCGGCTGGAGATTAGCGCCTGCGAAGAGGTGGTCGTTCAACGACTCGCCGGAGCTGGTGCGTTGTGAGCCGTTGAACACCACTCGGAGCTTTGTGGTAGTGCTCGCCTCCTTGAGCACTCCGTGGTGCTACGTTCTCGTCCGACGGAGCCACGGTTTCCATGTGCCCGAGGTCCTTGTACTCACGCATGAACGCGTGGTAGAGCTCTTCGAATCGGGGATCTCGGACGCACTTGCGCTCCATGGCTGTGAGCAGTTGCTCAGCCGGCTTGCGGGTCACGGCGAGGTGCTTCGGCGTCGAGGCGAACGGCAGTCGGACGACGTACCGGCCAGCGGGTGTGCGCTCGTGGGTGCGTACAAAATGTTGCTCGCACTCCTCTGCCTCGGGAGTGAGCGTGACGGATGCGGGAGGCTCGCTCTCTTGCTCCCAGAAACGGCGTACCAGCTCGGCCAAGTCATGGTCGGCGGTACACTTGAGTGAGCTGTGGTGACAGTGGAGGGTCGCACCACAGCCCCCTGAAAGAATCCATCCCAGGATGGTTTTCTGAGCGATCGGCGTTTGCGGTTCGCCTCGGCGGAGACCATCCTCCAGGATGGTCGAGCACACCTCGGCGCCCAGTAGCAGCTCGACTGGGTCGTTGGCGGCAAAACAAGGGTCGGCCAGAGGAAGCCCTCGTAGGTGAGGCCACGAGGTGCGGCACTTATTTGCGGCGCCCTGGTAGAGCGAGAGACGCGGGAGCACAAAGGCGACGGCGGTGAGTGTGGCTCCGGTGGTCTTCGACTTGATGGTCAGAGACACCTTGCCTCGCGTGGATCCCGACTGGGAGCCGCCGATGCCGAAGATAGACACTCGTGTGCGCGATCGCGGCAGGCGTAGTCGCTGCACCAGGGACTCCGACACGATCGACACTTCAAAGCCCTGGTCGATGAGCGCCCAAACCTCATGAGGATCTCCGTGCCGATTGGCGATAGTCACGCGCGCGGTCGCGAGAAGAATCGCCTTACTGTCGTCGGCCTTTTCGACGGCAAAAAGCGTGCTGACTTCCGCATTGGGTGCCGGCGCGAAAACGTACGCGTCGTGCAACATCGAGTGGTGCCGCGCGTTGCACGTGAAGCAGTTCCGGGTTGATTTGCACTTCGCCACCTGATGATTGCCGAGACAGTTGAAGCAAAGCTTATTAGTCTCAACCACTGTCTTTCTCTTGCTGGCCACCTTGGCCTTGAAGTCGGGGCACCCCATGAGCGAGTGCTTCCCCTTGCAGAGCGGACACTGAGAAGGCTCGGAACGCTTCGCGACATGAGTTTTCGCGGACCGTGATTGTTCACTCGCGGGTTTAGTGGTCTTCGGATTCGCGGCGTTCAGCGTGAGGATCCGTTTGTTGATGAAGGTCATCAGCGTAGCGTGAGTCGGCGGTTCGAAGGAGTCTCCCGAGGAGGACTCCCATTCCAGACGCGTTCGCGGGTCGAACAGTTCGACTACG
Source organism: Temnothorax longispinosus (assembly GCF_030848805.1). Classification (NCBI taxonomy): domain Eukaryota; kingdom Metazoa; phylum Arthropoda; class Insecta; order Hymenoptera; family Formicidae; genus Temnothorax; species Temnothorax longispinosus. The sequence goes on from NC_092361.1 coordinate 10,962,803, forward strand.
AGGTGATTGAAAAGGTCCATGCCGTGCGAGTCGATGGGCCTTCCGATGCTCTCTTGCACATTGACGGCGGACGTGACGGCGTTCTGGACGCGGCTGAGTTCGTCGGCGGTAGCGGCTTTCATTTTCGCCACGGCGGTAAACGTGACGAAGTTGGAGCGTATCAGCTCCCTCTTATTTTCGTAGTGCTGGCAGAGCAGCTCCCACGAACGATCGTAATTTTCGCCCGCAATTGTTAACGATTTTATTACGTTTTTAGCCGGCCCCTTGAGGTATGAACGCAGATAGTGCAGCCGTTCGACTTTCGAGATGGACGACTGCTCACCAATCACTGACTTAAAAAGATCAGGGAAGGATGGCCAGTCCTCGTAGGCACCCGAAAATTGCGTCAATTGGATACGGGGCAGCGAAGTTCGTGACGCGCGGTCGCCCCCCTGCTCTGATGCCGCGGAAGGCGCGGAAGCTGGCGCAGGCTGGAGCCGTTTCGCCTGATCGGACAGGACGCCACGCTGATGCACGTAAGCAATCTCGGCGTTGGTGAGCAAATCGGACTTAGCGTACTCACTCTCAGCGTAGAGGTCCTTGTAGCAGGCTCGAATTAAGTCGTGCTGACTCTTGAACTTTGCCCACAGGTCATCAAGGATGCGGATGCGGTGCTCAACGGTCGAAAGGGTGATGTTCGCCTGACCCATCTTCCTCAGGTTTTTGACGGCTCTGGAGATGCGTCCGAAGAGCTCGTGTTGGCCGCTCAGCATGGAGCTCTGGTCCAGACTCATGATCGTCTTCGTTGAGGAGGCACTCCCGAGTTCGCGGTTGCCGGTAGGATCCGGCTCGAAGGACCAAAAATGTTCGAGAGCGCGCGGTAGCGCGAGAAAGCGCGAGGTAGAAGACGACCACAAAAAAATAGCAAGTCCAAAAATACAGTACAAAAAACAAGGTCTTTTTTAATGTCTAAGTATATACACGTATTTACAGAAGCCGTGTGAGACAGCGCGCACTGAAGCTATCAGCGAAGCAAAGCGAATCGCGGGTGCGAAAGCAAGTGCGGATTGCAAGGCGCGAAGCGGTACGAAGCGGTGTATAAGCGGTCGTATCGGAATACTAGGCGGGTGATCTGCGAGCGAAATCGGTTCCGCGGCGCAGCGGCGGTCCTTTTAACACCTCCGAGGCGGAACTCCCTCCCTGCAGATTTCCCAGAATTTCGAGAGAGTGATTGGCCGTCGGAGCCCTGCGTCATGGTGCTGACGTCACCGGTTTCACGTGGCGACCCGCGACGTGGGTCGTCACCTGTTTTCGCGTGCTTTGTGTATAACATGGATCGTTCCTTGTTCTAGCGTTGTTGTTTGACTTTATTATCGATAACAATGTTAAAGTTTCTAGAATGGTAATCCCGAAAGATCCATGCTATACCGAATATTCCCGTGACAACTCTTATGCGACATTTTACGCGAATATAATTTATTGCAAGCGTGCATGTGCTGACATGCAGCCGAACGCGACTTCTTCGCGATGCTAATTGTTGCGATCTCAAACAAAGATGCTTCGGTGTCTTTGCATACGTCTGACAAAGATAGAAGGAGTCAACGTCCGCGTGCCGGCCCATTGCAAAGTATTCTCTTATCGTATCCTGCTTGTCGCACGCCACGTCATCGAAGATAAAAATAGAATTCAGGAGCGCCTCGCTCGGCGGAATGACGTCAGTTATTCGAAAACGTAAAGTAGCCAATCTCTTCTATCGGTGTTAGTATAATCTCCAAATATCGATATTTCGGTTGTTGTAATGATTTCGAGTACACGTACACGTTCTCGAAACGTACACCGTGCGGACTTTCCAGCAAGCTTATCAAGACGTTTGTGTTGCCGCAATTCGACGGACCGCAGATGATACCGCGTATAGAAATCGGTAGCATGCCTTCATGTTTGCGTACCTCTTTTGTTAACTGTATCCTATCGTCAAAGTTTGTCACTTTGATCGTCCGCGATTGTCGTACGAACCTTATTTTATCTCCCCTCCACAACAAATGAAATACATTATCGAGAAAGCTGGCCTATTTATAGAGACGCGTAGAGCTGAGATGCTCAGTCTTTAAAATGTCTTTGCTCGTGTCGGATAACAGCGATATTTACGATTTAACCGCCGAGCAGTTGAAGTATATACCAAAGGTCATTCTACTACGGCAGTTTTATAATTACATAGATTATTTGTGGGATAAGCTTCCCAAACATATCAAAACAGATTCGGAGGTTCAGCAATATCGTCGCTATTTAATACATTATAATTTGACGTGTCAGCAAACACACATCGACGGTCCGCCGCCGTTGATAAAGAACTACGGCGATTGCCACCGGAGATAGGTCGAGGTCTGTGGAATCGCGCGATAAACGCGCTTCTGATCGAATTACATATCCCTGGCTATCAATTTTGCGGTCCGGGAACTCATTTAGAAACACGATTGGCAAGAGGTGATCGGGGTATTAATCCATTAGACGCAGCGTGTCGCGAGCACGACATACCCTACTCGCGTAGTAACGATCTCGCAAAACGACACGTGGCAGACAATATACTCGCCGCGAAAGCGCGAAAACGTGTCACCGCGAACGATTCGACTCTCGGAGAGAGAGCTGCGGCTACAGCCGTCTGGGCAGCCATGAAGGCTAAGACGAAACACGGTATGGGTTTGAAAACAAAGAAAAAGAAGAAGAACAAGCGAATATTTCTGGTAGCGAAACACGGCGGTATCCTACCGATCCTGTCGTTATTAGGGGTTTTCGGCTTGTTGGTCGGCGGAGCGGCGGGAGTCGCAAAGGCCGTGAACAATAACAAAGCCGCGTAGCGTCAGCTGGAAGAGATGCAACATCACAATCGCGCCATGGATGGTCACGGACTTTATCTTGCTCCATACAAACGCGGACGGGGAGTCTCGAGAAAAAAAAAACGTCAAAGAGACGTTGAAAATCTTCAAGGGTGTAACTACCAACGTACAACTGCAACAATTGGCAAAACGTATGCGCATTCCATATTTTAGAGGTATTTTCATGCGCGACTCGTTACCGATTGGCGGTATACGTCGAAACGAAAGCGGTATCGTGAATTTGGATAATACTGAGGGACCGTGTACTCACTGGGTGGCGTATGCGAAGAGGGGAGATTGTGCCATATATTTCGACAGTTTTGGCAATTTTCGACCACCGAGAGAATTGGCGCAGTATCGCAATACGATGATATCTAGAGATCAATGTGACAAAGATAGAGTACAATCGCACACCTTATCAGCGATACGATCAGAGCAATTGTGGACAACTGTGTCTGCGATTTCTACAGTCGGTTGAAAATCAATTTAAAGACCTGCGTTGCGCTGTTTAAACTCAGTATTCATTCAAACATGTCACTGACATTTACGCTCACCGGCAAGAGCATCATCCTCGCGATAAGCTACTTTCCCGCCGTGGATTTGAGCGATGGCGATTGCGAGCTGGGTCTGACAGATTTTGAAACCTATCACACGATACCGAATGTAAATTCGTCGAACAATAAATTCTACTATGACGACGACAAGGAGATTACCATTCTCGAAGGATCGTACGAACTGCGTGATATAGACATGTATCTGAAACGTGCTCTTTTATGGGACCAATCCAATAATGTCTCGACAAACGAAAATGAACCGCACCCATTGATCGCTGCTGGGATTTTCAGCGAATCGCGTGCTGGAGTCGCGACAATGGCACGAATCGGATGTTCCGATAAATATCATCAACGTAAACATAATTTGCATAGAGTGTAACGTGACCGCGGGTGCGTACAGCAACGACAAGTACGTGCACACGATACACGAGTTTTCACCGAGCGTGCCTCCAGGATATAAGATATCAGAAACGCCGGCACAGATCATTTACCTTCCGATCATCGTACGGAGCATTTCAAACTTGACGTCGTGGATCAGGACGGTCGATTGATTGATTTTTGCGGAGAGGAGATCACCATTAGACTGCATGTACGAAGACGACAGCGATAACGTGAGATGCTCGTACTGAACAAAGCTGAGCAGGTGCAACAGACGAGAAACAAAATTAGAGAGACAATCCGATCGCCAAAGAAGAAACTCACTGCGTCGAACGTTGAATTTTTGAAATCATTGGGTTTCGTCCTACGAAATGGCTAATATCTTAAACATTGGAGGTGAACCGATCTTTGACGACAGCGTCGTCAAGATTGAAACACACACGTACAATCCGTATGCCAACACAACGTTTGGACATAACGATGAGATAAGAATACCCATACAACAGCAGGATTTATACACGTTGCCGTGCGAGAGCTTTCTCTACGTTGAAGCAAGATTGACTATAAAGAGAAAAAATGACGAGTCTCAGACAACGCTCGCGAATAATTGCGTGGCGTTCATGTTTGATGAAATTCGATACGACCTCAATGGTGTAGAGATTGATCGCAACAGAAACGTTGTAATAGCCAGTACCATCAAGAACTATGTATCGTTTACAAATGACAAAGCAATATGCAAAATGCTGGATGAGACATTTCATCCCCGGAGGGATATTTCAACTTTTGCGTACCGCTCAACTCATTGTTGGGCTTTTGCGAGATTACAAACGCGTGGTTGTTAACGCTCGTCACAAATTAATTTTGATACGAGCGCGCAGCGATAACAATTGCATTGTAGGAAATCCGGCGACGGAGCCGGAAATTGAATTGTTTAAAGTACAGTGGCGAATGCCTCACACGTCACATTAAACGAGATCAATAAGTTATCCATGTTACGGGCCTTAGAAAGCGGGCGATATCTTAGTATTAGTTTCCGTTTGTGTGATCTGTACGAGTATCCCATGTTGCAGAGCACGACCAAGCATTCGTGGGCCGTCAAAACGGCGACTCAGCTGGAGAAGCCGCGGAACGTTATCTTTGCGCTGCAGACCGGGCGCAAGAATATTATGTCGCAAGATGTTAACGTATTCGATGACTGTAACTTGACCAACGTGAAACTTTATCTGAACTCTGAATTTTATCCGTTCGATGACATGAATCTAGATTTTGGCAAAAATCGATACGCCGTCCTTTTTTATATGTATGCGCGTTTTTCTAAAGCTTATTACGGATACGACTGCTTCGATACGCTTTGCAGCGTGGTTACATTCCTGACAAAAGGACCTTTTGTTGTCATTGATTGCTCGCGACAAAACGAATCTGTTAAGAGCGCCACCGTGGATGTGCAAATAGAATTTGACTGCAAAAAGAATGTACCAGCAAATACTACCGCCTATTGTCTCATCTTGCATGATCGCGTAATCGAATACTGTCAGTTGTCGAACGTAGTGCGCAAAATCATGTAAATTGCAATATCAGCATATATTGCAATATAAGAGGCACTGATGTACCGCGATAAGATACAGATTGCTCCGTCGTTTCCTCATGATCGTACCAACGTTTGTCGATCTGCAAAGATTCGCCGTCGGGATGAAATTTGTCGTGAAAGAGGTGGCGGTTCTGAGAAACGGGACCTTTTTGGCGCATTACATTTTTACATGTCCCATGCCATGAAGTCTCCTCATGAAATCCGACAAGTCATGCGCTTCCTGGTTGATTGCAAATCACCATGGACTACAATGGGAGGATGGAAACATGCCGTACAGCATGGCGAAACATCTAATTACATCGGCCGTGCTTGGAGAGGGCGACGAGACGTCGACTCTTGTGTACGTCAAGGGATGCCAGAAACGAGAATGGCTGGTGGATCTGCTTGAGAATAAAGCGAGAAAAAAATCTAAACATTGAGACTTTGAATGCCGATTACGAAGATTTTTAAATAATCTAGATGTTACTAATACTATATGATGTGAAAAACATGTTAAGAATTACGCATTACAAAATGTATTAAAAATATTTAACTGGTGGTCGCAACACCAGAAATAATTATGATTTTTTTAAAAATAAACTATATAAATGTTACAGTGTTTTATTTTCTTTTCCTACATAGTTTGTAGTATAATGTAGATGTTTTAGTTGTTTTTAAAAACGTTTTAGTTGTTTTTAAAGACGTTTTAGTTGTTTTTAAAGACATAGAGCAGTACACTACTCCAATTTTGTTGATGGTTCTATGCGTCCCTAAAGGATTATTTATATTTCGATATCATCAAAATACAAAATTATAGGAAAAATAATTTTTTTTAGCTTGATTAGCTACGTTCGTGTTCTAAAAATCACCTTTTATTACCGAATTAATAAGCACACTTTTATTACATTTTTCTATATGCTTCATTATTGCAGAAAAAACCATTGGCATTTCTAAAAATTTTTTTAGCATTAATTTTATAGGTATTATACTCAATGTATTTTTACGGATTACGAAACGTCTTCTACTTTTTAATTTGTTATATTTTAAAAATAATTTAACAACGATTGTTTTCGGCGGAAAATAACAATTTATTTACTCAAAAATTTTAACGTCAAATGTTCTGTTTTAAATGTGTTAAAACCATTTTTCATTACGTCTAGCATATTATGTAATTCAATATTATTTTAAAATTTACATTTTAAAAAATCTGAACAATTATTAATGTACGTTGTACATATATCAATAATAATTTCATGAATTACTTTTCTATTTAAATTTCCATAGGCATACAGCTGCGTAACCAAGCAAAGAGCAAAATTGAAAACTTTATTTTTAAAAGTATCAATAGTGAGTTCTTCGTTATTGCATAAAGCTTCCGGTACATACATCTTTGTCTTTCAATGATTCAGTCGGAATATTTGAATGTTGTAGTACTGCATTTGTTTCTTTAGTTAAATCTACAATATCATTATTCAAGTTATTTGGTACTTCAGCATTTCACAAGGTAATGATTCTTCGGATAATTTTTGCACCCAATGTTTTTTTTTATATGTTTTACTAATGAATGAACACAAGTGAATTTGTAAAAGCAATCTGCAAAATTGCATTGCACCTCATAATTCATTAGTGCTTTATGTTTTAATTTTACGTAGCTCATCAAAGACTCTAATGATAAGAATGAATGGGCGCAGAAAAAGCAAGAGAACATTTTTTTTATATTAACGCAAACTTAAAAGTAGCGTACCAACTTATTTTTCAATACCAGTAGTTACATGAATTATTAATGTGTAATAAAATTAAATGGCTGTAGAAAAATTATATAGTATCTTTTTTTAATTAACGCAAACTTAAAATATAGTGCATTACATTATTTTTAAATAATAATCTTGGTAATGACTCATAAATGTGTCAAATTTTGATGAACACAAAATAATTATGAAAGAAATAAAATAAAATTTGCCAAATGAGAATCCAAAAACGCAGTTTTAATAACTAATCAATCTAATCATGAGACTAAATATTCGAACAAAAACCAAGAAAATATTTTCTTTTTTTATTAACGCCAGCATAAATCTAGTGTATCACAGTGTTCTTAAATAAAATAGGGTGTATAACACGTGTGTTAAGTTGAAAATTGGACGTGCGGGTGATCGCACTCGCCTCCGGCTCGTGCGTCCACTCCGCACGTCCAATTTCCATCTTACAGCACTTGTTACACAAATAATTATTGGCAAATGAGAATCCAAAAACGCAGTTTTAATAAGTAATCAATTTAATCATGAGACTAAATATTCGAACAAAAAACAAGAAAATATTTTCTTTTTTTTATTAACGCCAGCATAAAATCTAGTGTATCACAATCAAAATTTAGTGTGTTTTTAAATAATAATAATCGTTAAATGACTCATGAATGTGCCAATTGTGATTAGCACAAAATAATGGGATAATATAAAATGCTCAGTTATTTTTTATTTTGCTCAGTTAATTAAAAAAATATTAAGTAAAAATAAAATCAATGCTCAATAGATTTTAATGATAATGCTAAGTTAGAAAATGCAAATGCAAAACAAATAAATTTATTTTTTATGGGAATAATGCACAGTTAATAAATCTAATTTGCATTGTTATTTGCCCAATCGTTACGTTTATTATTATTCTAGTCACCCGAAAAAATAAGAACTGAATGCAATAATAAGTTTGGTCGACCACGCGATTTTATTATTCAACGAATGTTCTTCATAAAACAAAATAACAATACAATTAACCTACAGAAAGACACGGATAATTTGACCGGGGCATATGATATAATAATAGAACATTTAACGTCGATCGTGATCAGTGTGCCTTTGTCACTCGTTGGTTGCTGACATACGTCGTATGTCGTCAGGACGTCAAACGGAATTGAAGCGAGCTTCAAAATTAGTATGTTTTCCAATTATTTTTAAATGCGTTTCAAGTTTTTCGATTGTTTGAAATCATTCAATCCGTTTCCTCAATCAAAAATAACTATTTGCAGACTTGCTTCTACTGTAAATTGCGTGGCGCAAGTATTGGATGCTGTAGACGTTCGTGCCGCAAATCATTTCACTACACATGCGGCTTGGAAAATAGTTGCCTGTCGCAATTCTGTGGGAAGTTCGACTCGTTTTGCCACTTGCATCATGATATTGAACGATCTACAATTCATGCCGATAACGAATTGTGTCGTTTATGTGAACAGTCAATGGGAAAATTTCACTCACAAGGGAACGGTCGGAAGTGTCCCTACCCGATTTGGATGCGCTTTGGATATGTTGTTGAGCATCAAAAAATATTAGACTCGTATTTTTTTTTTTCTGCGTATCTCGACGTTTATTGGTTGAAAATATCCCTAAAAAAATAACGACCGATTTGGATGCCCTTTGGATATGTTGTTGAGCATCAAAAAACATTAGACACGTGTTTTTTTTTAGTTGCGTATCTCGACGTTTATTGGTTGAAAAAATCCCTAAAAAATAACGACCGATTTGGATGCCCTTTGGATATGTTGTTGAGCATCAAAAAACATTAGACACGTGTTTTTTTTTAGCTGCGTATCTCGACGTTTAGGGGTTGAAACAACCCCTTGAAAATAACGGATTTTATAGTTTTTAGCGAATATTTTCGAAAATATAAGGCGTAACGACAAAACATTTGTACGAAATGTTTATGGCTTTTTGTGCTCTTTACAATGGCGTAATCAAATTTTTAAAATTTGTCACATTTTTTAATTTAACCCCACCCCCACCTATTATTTTTGCCAAATATAACAATTTTTCCAACGCAAATTTAAGAGCGTCAAATGCCAAATACATCTATGTGTATTTTTATTATACCATTATTAGATTTTTGGCAAGACGAGATGATATGTGGTATAGGCGTCGCGCTGTAGGTAGGTGTTGCGTTATTTCTGTTCAGTTGCGCCGTACGCTTAAAAATTTCCATTTCAACTCCGGGATGACCGAAAGCGCTGATGCAAAGGCTAGCGCAAGGCACTGACAGCGCTATTTCGAGAGTCCTAGACTAGCAGCGGAATGTCGACTCCGACATTATAAATACCGCCGAATTGTAAGATCGGGCGGGCAGTCGCAAATCATAATCTGAACGAACAGGTGCGTCACATTAACCACTACAATAATATACTATCCCGGTTACGGCACAACAAAATCAACAACCAAATTCACGCATTTGAATATCATTTGCTTGTGTCATAATTCCGAAAAGCAAGCATTTCAGATCATAAGTCTGAAGTGTAAAGAACTGTGTTGTAGACTCGTGTGAAGTTTGCCACCCGAGCCAAAGGCGAGAGCGGCAAATCACACGAGTCTGAAAAACGCTGCTTTCTCTCCTTGGTGCACAATATACTATAGTAGGTGCTTACAACGTGACATTTTATGAACAAAAAAGATTATATAGTCACTGGCAAAGAATTGAGTAAGAGCTGAATAAAAAATTATATTCAATATTCAATATCAAAGAAAAAAGTAACAAGCGTAAGAAACCAATAAAAGTTAACAATAAAAATGCACTTACATGTTCACAAAACGACAGCGTACAACACAGTTCTTTACACTTCAGACTTATGATCTGAAATGCTTGCTTTTCGGAATTATGACACAAGCAAATGATATTCAAATGCGTGAATTTGGTTGTTGATTTTGTTGTGCCGTAACCGGGATAGTATATTATTGTAGTGGTTAATGTGACGCACCTGTTCGTTCAGATTATGATTTGCGACTGCCCGCCCGATCTTACAATTCGGCGGTATTTATAATGTCGGAGTCGACATTCCGTTGCTAGTCTAGGACTCTCGAAATAGCGCTGTCAGTGCCTTGCGCTAGCCTTTGCATCAGCGCTTTCGGTCATCCCGGAGTTGAAATGGAAATTTTTAAGCGTACGGCGCAACTGAACAGAAATAACGCAACACCTACCTACAGCGCGACGCCTATACCACATATCATCTCGTCTTGCCAAAAATCTAATAATGGTATAATAAAATACACATAGATGTATTTGGCATTTGACGCTCTTAAATTTGCGTTGGAAAAATTGTTATATTTGGCAAAAATAATAGGTGGGGGTGGGGTTAAATTAAAAAATGTGACAAATTTTAAAAATTTGATTACGCCATTGTAAAGAGCACAAAAAGCCATAAACATTTCGTACAAATGTTTTGTCGTTACGCCTTATATTTTCGAAAATATTCGCTAAAAACTATAAAATCCGTTATTTTCAAGGGGTTGTTTCAACCCCTAAACGTCGAGATACGCAGCTAAAAAAAAACACGTGTCTAATGTTTTTTGATGCTCAACAACATATCCAAAGGGCATCCAAATCGGTCGTTATTTTTTAGGGATTTTTTCAACCAATAAACGTCGAGATACGCAACTAAAAAAAACACGTGTCTAATGTTTTTTGATGCTCAACAACATATCCAAAGGGCATCCAAATCGGTCGTTATTTTTTAGGGATATTTTCAACCAATAAACGTCGAGATACGCAGAAAAAAAAAATAAGAGTCTAATATTTTTTGATGCTCAACAACATATCCAAAGCGCATCCAAATCGGGTAGGGACACTTCCGACCGTTCCCTTGTCAGTGACATCGATCGAGCTTCCGTGTTGCAATAGCAGATGGTATCATAGTCAATGCTTGAGGGATTTGATGAACAAACAAAATATTCCCAAGTGTCATGTACGAACTTGGCGTGATGAAACCGGCAGTGATTTTGAATAAGTTAATGATGAAGAAATTGAGCTACCAGACAGAAGAAAATTTGATGCATATTTGAAACAGTTGCGCAATGCAAAGTTCGGTGCCGACAAAATAAACTTGATCGACTTGAAAAATTGGCTCCAAGATAATGTGATTGTGCCAATGAATAAAAACATGCCATTTATTGTTGATTTCGAAGTTAGTTTAAATTAAAGAGAGCCATACTTCAGATTCATCGTATCAACGAAATTATTGCTTGTTAACGCCACAAATTCTGAAAGATTACATACAGACGGAACCTATAAATGTGTATGGCAGGGGTACCCGATCTTGCAAATTGGAACAACTGATATGTATCGAAGTTATCATCTATTTGGTGTGGCTGTAACTACGTTCGAACGAGCTAGCGACTATGCGTTTATTTTTGCGGCGGTGAAAAAAGGGTTGAAAAATTTGTATAACCGTGATTACAATCCGGAAATTCTAATTAGTGACGCTGCAAAGAGCATCCACAATGGTTTCGAGCAAGGGTTCGGTGAACAAGATTTCCTAATTATGTGCTGGGTGCATATGCGTCGGGCAGTTGTTGATAACCTAACCAAATATGACATTCGCACAACCAAAGATCAAAAACAACTATTACACGATCTCGATCGACTTCAATTGAGTCAAAGCACTGAAATTTTCAACAAAACTGCCGAATTGTTTGTTGCGAAATGGGAAAAGGTAAGCACCGCATTTACAAACTATTTTGAATCCGAATGGTTGCATAGCCATCGATATTGGTATGAAGGTGTGCGACAACTTACGCCATCGACGAATAATGCGCTTGAATCGGCAAACAAAAGGATTAAAGATGAACATACGTTTAGAGAACGTTATGAATTGAGCCGGTTCCGTACTGTTATGTTTGATATGGTGCAAACATGGTCTTTAGCGTATTTCAATGGTAAAGTGGAGGTACATAATAGTCCCGAAATTACATTGAAACAATGGACTACGGCTTATGCTTGGGCGAAGACGGATTTTCATATGGCAGTCAGCAAAAATGGAGGACGCACATTGTATACAATTCCAGCAGACCCAAAAGTTAATATAATTGAACCAGATGAGGAATGAACACCTTTGACGATTTTAAGTCAAAGAACTTCAAGTAATACAATGTGACTTTTCCGACTCTTTTCACGAAACACAATTGGCTCCAAGGAAAATGTGATTGCAGCGATTTTTTCTAGCTTTATATGTGTCAACACATCCTTGGTATTTCACTTCGTATGAGGTTCGTGATCGCACCGGACGAAGCAAAGGCTATACCATTGGGTCAAAAGCGAAATCGTGGTCGTCCTGCTCGAGCAAAAGCGGCGTTGGTTATTCAATAATATGACACGATGTTGACTATTTATTGTAATTTGTTACTTTTTTAAAAAATATCTGAGCAAAATATGATTTTTGTCGAGAAATATTAAATGTTTAACCTATCAAAATAACAATTGGCCTTGCGGATACATATAATTGCTATGAAATTTAATTATTCTACTGATAAATAATTTGATTTAACTGAGCACTATAGAAAATATAACTTGAGCAGAAAAAACATTTACTGAGCTAAAATAAGTTTAACTAAGCATTTAAATAAAATCTGTTCGTTGGTTAATGAAAAGTTAAAAACACAGTTGTAATTACTAATCAATCTAATCGTAAGAATGAATGCTCACCAAAAAACAAGAAAGTATTTTCTTATATTAACGCTAATTAAAAATCTAAGATTGTAACGGCCTATCTTTTGGGTCGAACGCGGACTAGCTCGCCGGATCAGGAGTTCGACAGATGGCCCAGAGACAATAATTAGTTGTAATGCACACGTAACATGTAATTGACTTTATTCGGTAGTTGTCAAACTGACAGTGATAAAACTCGGTATTCTCGATAGTGAACTACCTACATTCCAGTACCTATTACATACGCATACAGAGAATAACGGAACGCGGTATTACACACGGTGACGGCACGCGGTATATTACAGTAGTGCAGGGGCACTCGGGCGGTAGGACGGACGAACGGAACGCGGTATATTACAACGATCGGTAGTGCATGTGCACTCGGGCGGTAGGACGGACGAACGGAACGCGGCATATTACAACGATCGGTAGTGCATGTGCACTCAGGCGGTAGAACGGACAAACGTGACGCGATATAACGGAGGAAGTATTCTAGACCCAGGCAGGAAACGCGATTTGCAACGCGGGAGATTACGGAGTCCCGTGGCTACGGTAACGAGAACTCTCGTTGCGACCCCTCGAGCGCGCTCGACCCCACGCAACCGTGCCGTCGGGAGTTTGTTTTGGCAGGAGGTCGGGGACACCTGAGAACGCTCTGTCGTGGCTCAGAACTCTGGACCCCGTTTTGTGTGTCGCCCTAGGATTTGGACGGTAAGCTCCGTCCTTCTCTGCTCTCTCTGTGTGTGTGTGTGTGTGTGTGTGTGTGTGTGTGTGTGTGTGTGTGTGTGTGTGTGTGTCAGCAGAGATAAGGACCCCGCGGTTCGTCACTCCCGCAGTATTTAAGGGTTTGGAGTCATTAAATACTGCGGGAGTGACGAACCGCGGGGTCCTTATCTCTGCTGACACACACACACACACACACACACACAGGGGTGTAAAGTCCGACCATGCAACCTCCACGCGGTACATCCTGGATAATACTAATGCTGGCGGCATCGTAAATTCTACAGCTCATAACTCAGGCAATTCTCAACGAAAATAGGTTTTCAAGTAGTGTTTTGGAAACGTCTCGCTGCCACCTTTAATACTGTGTTATAAAAAATGGGGTGTTCTATTTAAAAAAATTAGGTTGGTCTTGACCTCGCCTTGACGCCTCCACTCAAGGTCAAACGGATATGATCATTGAATAGAACTTTTAAAACCCTACAACTTTGGTTCGAAACATTTTTCTCAGAAACGTTTTGTTTTCGAGATATTTGACCGTTTCCAGACTTTTCTCGCACCCCGTATATCGCTCGACGCAGCGGGTTTGGTGGAAGGGAGGCCGATCGTCAGGCGAGTCGCGCGGTAGTAGGATCGATGCGGTCCCGTGCGCTCGTCTTCGGCGGGGATCGGCTCCCTCCGGCGCTCGTCGGCGCTCGTCGGCGCCGTGCGGGGAAGGCACCGGTGCCGCGTTTCGCGTTTAAAAATCGGTCGGGCGGCATCCGGCGGGTGGCGGTTGGGCACGATGCCTTAGGAAAAAGCGCATCGTTACAAGATATTATCTTTTTTCAAAATTTGTTAATAGTTATTTGTGTAACAAGTGCTGTAAGATGAAAATTCACGGGTGCGGAATTGACGCACGAGCCTTCGGCTTGCACACCCTATTTTATGTTGCAAGTGCGTGGAAAGTGGCCTATCACGCACGCGTAGCGTGCGTAATGGGCCACTTTCCATGCACGTGTTACATAAATAATTTATACATGTGTTGAATGTAACGAACAAGAAGTAATGATAAGAATAAAAAATGTGTCCTAATTAACGAAAAACTGAAAACACTAGTTACAGTACGTAGGAAATACAAGAAAAGATTTTCTTTATATTCGCTCTTGTTTTAAGATTGAAATGTATGTTACTTTTACTTGTTTCGATCCGACGTTTGCTCCTCTGCAGTATTCCTCTCAGTCAGCTGCTTTAGCACATGTTCAATGGATGTAATATGCGCATCGTAGGGTAAATTGACATTGTAGATTCCTTTTTGAATTAATATCCATAAATGCTCACTGGCCAAAGAGTACTTGAGGTTGAACACATGAAAAGTCTTAAAAAATATAGATAAGTTTTGTAGAACTCCTTGAACTTTGCACAACTCGTTGTCAATACAGACATAAACGTCTTGTACATCTTCAATAGATCCTACAATGATCAAGAAAGGCTGGATTGGAAGTTTAAGATCTGTAACCCTCGATTTTGTTTCTTGCCTGAGTCTCACCATGGCCGATATTCATAGTCGAATCTTATATTTAAGTCTGTTTTAAGTACGATCTTAAGATGCCATTAACCAATCACAGAGCCGTATTAGCATCTTAAGACATTACTTAAGACGATCTTAAAATAAGAACCAACTATGAATACCGGCCTAAGTCTCCAGGAATCTGTAAAAAATTTATAAATACGTATAAATTTATATATACATAAGAAAGATAATTTTATTGAAAAATATGCATTGAAATGAATGTTTATTAATTCACTTAATTGCATACATAGTTTAAATAAATTTATACTTAGAAATATTTTTAAATCTCAATCCTCAATATTATTGAACTAAAAAGTTCCAATTAAATTTAAAAAAATTTGTTATAAATAGATGTGTTACGGGAAATATGATAAATTGGGAATTATGCATAATGGCCGGGCAATATGCATAATTCCCAATTTGTTCGGTCAAAATGATTAATAGAGAAGAATTAATCAAATTTCCTGGTAATTTTGGATATTTCTTAATGCTAAATGGTCATTTTGATAAATCACCTTATTTGAGTTGATTTTCCCGGCAATCTTAAGCCCCTTGCACAATAGGCGATAGCGATGCGAGGTGCTACATGGGTTTACAATTTTACACGCGTGGAAAGTCCACGCATGTATTTTAAAGGCACACTATGTGTCTAGTTTAATAATAATGGAGCCCCTTCCACGCATACACTTTCCACGCGAAACAAGGTACCACATAAGTTTACAACTTTCCACGCGTGAAAAGTGTATGCGTGGAAGCAGTAGGTTCCGCCCCCTTCCGGGGGGCTCCACTATTATTAAACTAGACACATAGTGTGCCTTCAAAGTACATGCGTGGACTTTTCACGCGTGGAAAGTTGTAAACTCATGTGGCACCTCGTTTCGCGTGGAAAGTGTATGCGTGAAGGCAGTAGGTTTCGCCCCCTTGCGGGGGGCTCCACTATTATTAAACTAGAAATATAGTGTGCCTTCAAAGTACATGCGTGGGCTTTCCACGCGTGGAAAATTGTAAACTCATGTAGCACCTTGCATCGCTATCGCTTATTGTGCAAGGGGCTTAAGATTGCCAGGAAAATTAACTCAAATAAGGTGATTTATCAAAATGACCATTTAGCATTGGCAAATATGCATAATGACCGGAAAATTTGATTAATTTAAACATTTTTACTTTTATTATTCAAATGTCGCAAAAGAAGCGGGAATTATGCATATTGCCCGGCCATTATGCATAATTCCCGAATTAATCAAATTTCCCGTAACAGATAGATACTAACATTAGCAAATTTTAAGAAACTATCTTTTGCGAGTTTGACAGATGGCTTGAAGCACTTGTTTTTTATCCTTTTTATTTGTCTTAATGGAAACAAGTGAGGAAGTAAACTAAGACTGATGGCTATCATGAAATCTATAATATAAATCAATAACTTAAAACCTAATTAAAAATTAGGTAGTTCAATATATTTTTATAAATAAACATGTATTTACCATCTGAAACATCTTTAGACTTTATTGTTTCTATAAGAACCTTTGCTGTTCCATCTTTGAAGCTAATAGAGGTATGCTGCTGCAAAGTATTTACAAATTTTAACCAAATATCTTTATCCAAATTCACTTTAGATAAGTTTAAGCATTAAAAATCAGCATCAATTAATTCATGTCCACTAGGGTCTTTACACAGCTTCCATGTTTCAAATATATCTACCAAATTTTTGTCTGTTGATTGTTTTAACGTTTTGGTTTGATGAGTAGAAGTTTTTTTCCAATGCTCTAAAACTAGATCCCAAGGAGCTTGATTCTTTTCTAACCAGTCCAGGGCATCTTTAATATCACCTTGTATGGTCTCTGTACGGTGTAATATGAGTAGTAAGTGGGTAGGTATGGAGCGTCAAAACAAACCCCCTCCACCGACCCCTCCGGCGCCAGAGGCGTGGCCAGACGGTCTGCCCACGTAACCTCGGAGCGCTCTGATTGGCTGCCGCGTGAGGGGTGGGGGTAAAATAGAGCGTTTTAATTGGATACCCCATACCTACTCAGCATCTGATTGGCCCTCCCCCTGAGGCGTCTGGGGATAGCACGTGGTAGACAAAAATGGTGGGGTCAAATGGAGCGTTTTGATTGGATACCCCATACCTACCCAGCGTCTGATTGGCTTTCCCTCCTAAAGGGTCCAGCGTCTTTTTGGGCCTGCACGTGGTGGACGACGCTAAGCTCAAAAAAGGATATGATGCTAAGATGTCGAAAACGGAAAGTGGAATTTTTAAGAGCGTTTTGCCTCGAGGGGAGGGGGAAACAGGAACGGACAGGTTCGCTTTGTGACATGACGCGTATATGTCGTTTTTAGAGAACAGTTTTCATGATTTATGACCGTGGTTTTAGGACTAGAGTCTGGATAAAGAGTTTTCAAAATAATCAAATACGTGAGTCTTATTTCCTGGAAAAATGAGTGAGTAAAACAAGAACGGACAGTCTCGTATCGAGACGTAACGCAATCCAATCCTTTTTTGTATCGAAGGGTTTTTATGATTTATGACCGTGTTCTTTTAGGACTTGGGTCTGGACAGAAACGGCCAGGATTGTATCGAGACGTGACGCAATCCAACTCTTTTTTGTATCGAAGGGTTTTTATGATTTATGACCGTGTTCTTTTCAGGACTTGTGTCTGGACAAAGAGTTTTTGAAATAATCAAATATGCTTGGTTTCTAAGATTTGCCCATGTAATACTTATTTCCTGCGGAAACGAGGTAGTAAATCAGGAATGGACAAGTTCGTACGTGACGGGACGAAATTATTCCGTTTTAAATAAAAGTTTTTATTATTGAGCGCATTTGAAAAATTTACGAGGTGACTTTGACCAATCCTGAAAAAAATAAGAGAAAAAGAATTTGTTACGAAGAACGTGAGGATTGAAGAAAAATAGAAAAAAGTAGAAGTTACAAAAAAATGTTTATTACTACAAATTTTTTTTCATAGGAAAAAATACAATTTAGTCGCTTATAAAGTAAGGCTGTAGATAAATTGTTTAAACAATAATGTTATAAAATTTACAATTCGCGATTCGACAAAATTATACGACGGATTTTGGTAAAGCGCAGCAAAATAAGTTCTAAAAATATTATATTAAGATACATATCGAGGAAAGTTAAATCGGTTATTTGCGTACGTACATTACGCTCGATGTCATTGTAATTTCCTCTGAGAGTTAATTTCACAATATCTTCATCTATATAACTATTAGGAAGATTACTCTATTTCTTTAATAAGATAACGCGCGCAATTGTTAACATTATCGGCCACTGATTTTAAATGTGATAAATGTGCATCGATACATTTCGCAATATTTTTCAGTCCGAGAAATGTAGGCTTCTGCATCACAATTGTCACAGCGTATGTTTTTCGTTTCTTCGTCGGTGGACAATTTTCCTCGCCTGTTCGTTGATCCGTCCTGGTGAAAGTAAAATTGACGGAGATATTGTTAATGGAGATAGAATTCGGCTTCAATTTGCTTTCTCTATTTAAATATTCGCTCACGAGTCTCATGTTCTTTTGAAACTGCTGCCACGATTTCTCGTCAAAGTAAACGCCGTCCGCACAGTTGCCGGTTAATTTGACCAGCGGCACGAAAACTCCCTCGGATGTTGCTTGCAAACCCACATTAATTCTCTTCGTATGGGTGCTGTTGAGTCCATATGTTGTCGATAGCAGCATATGTAATTGCTCGTTTCTTCCCTCGAAGTCACGTCCCTTATCGGGAATCCCTTTATCAGGAATATTGCGAGTAAACATCCGCTTCTCAGAATTATTAGCGTCTTCTCCGTGACTAGCCATTGTTTTTATTTCTTCGTAATATCGGCTGACACACACTAATCGAAAAGTCAGATAAGAGAGTTATACTTTTTCACTGGCGAACTTGTCGCTTCGATCGTTGGGACTCGAATGATTTTGACTTCGTAACGTTAGTCAAAACGTTAACTTCGTCTGCAACGTTTTAGAAAAATTAGTCTGCGCGCGCAGATAAAAAATTAGAAAACTTTAGATTTTTCTAGACTTTTCTAGATTTTTTTAGTTTAAGGTGGTCCTTTCGCGGACCCAGCTAGTCAAGTAACAGTCCGTCATGAGGTAATTGAAAACAGACATATTGACAAACATTACACAACATCCCAATAATTATAATAATATAATATGATTTTACACGCACGATTTAATCGTATTTAATTATTTACTAATTAAAAAAATATCACAATAGTAGTGCGGTTGGACTCGATTTAGGTTAGGTCAGGCATGACAGTACAAATAAAGCAATATGCGATTGGACCACTACTTATTTAACCTCATATATCAGAGCAAAACATTCGGCAAGCCTTTCAAGGTATGTACGAAATCCGGAAACTTCAGGGAATATTTTAAGACATGAATAATGTAATCATCTGATCGCTAAGTACATGTATTATTCGTTGAAAACCTCGGACGTGGCGATTTGCATCATTCTATCTTTCTCGTTCATTAGATGTAAACAAGGATAGAATGACAATGACACGCTCCGCGAACGCACATTTAGAATGACTTATTTCTTGTAAAGTGTCGGTAACTTCACTTGATTTTTCGTACACATGCCCCTTATTACTGTATATTTAACATATATCAAATTTAGGTACCTATCTAATACTTGTTCTCACGAAAGGACCACCTTAAACTATGAATTCTGATATATAGGAAGTTTATAGGGAGCTAAGAGAATTTGTTAATAAAGTGATCGGCTAAAAATTTTATACGAAAAGCGTAATAGTTAAAAAATTTTTAAATTTTAAATAAAAATATTTTTAAAAAATAAAGGAACAACAAAAATCTATCCGAGCTTTTTTTATCTTTTTAAATCATTTAATAAAGAATTCTTTGTAAGCCCTTAGATAAAAGAATATGATTTTGTGAACAAGATGGAAAAGGGTTTATGGCATAGGATAACCTTTCTCCAAAAACTTTTTCTTTCCACCGGAAAGGGAGGGTGGGGAGAAAGTGAGCGGGAAAGCTTCGAATTTGCTAACCAGGGCCTTAGATAGACAATTTTTGTCACGCCATTAATCTAGAAGTTTTTGGCTTTTTATACTGGAAGCAATAAATCAATAAATTTCTCAGATGCGATAATAAATCCTTCTAGTTACATGTTGGAATAAAGCATTACTAGAAAGTTTTAATAAAGAATTTTTTGTAAACCCTTAGATAAAAGAATATGGTTTTGTGAACAAGACGGAAAAGGGTTTATGGCAAAAAATAACTTTTTTCCAAAAACCTTTCTCTTCCACCCTTAAGAGAGGGTGGGAAGAAAGTGGGCGGGAAAGCCTCGAATTTGGTAACCAATGGCTTAGCCAAACAATTTTTGTCACGCCATTATTGTAGAAGTTTTTGAAAATATTTTCAACTATAAATAGCCTGTAATACTATAGCTGAGAGTTAGTCCTTACTTGTCCGGTCGTACTGAAGTCGTCTTGCACGCGCTCTTAGTTAGTCAGACAAGTGAAGTGTCGAAAATGTCTCTTCGCGCAATTTTAGTCGATTTTTTCAAAGTGAGCTGAAATTTAAGAAATCGCGTAAATGCAGTTAAGCAACGTGAGTTTGTGGAAGCAGTGTCAAACGACGAAGACGCGAATCTCACTTCGACTTTTCTCACGTTTCGCGGGTGAGTGCTCCAATACCCTGTTATGCGTTATGCATGAACTGGGTTACTGCAAGAGAAATCAAAGATTGGTGGACATCATTTTGGCGCATTTAGAAATGCGCGAAGCTTTTGCCCACAAAGAAGAAGACGCAGGAAGTGGCCATATAGCGAGATTCCTGCGTCGTAACGGAGGAACAGGTAAGTGTTGAAAATAAAATTGTATCTTAAAACTTTTAATATAGTGAGGGCTTATTACTAAAATTTAAATTAATTTAAATTAATTTAATAGTGGGGAACCGCATTGCCGCTGTCCAACCGGTCCGATGAGGACAGAGACGTCAAGCGGAAGAGGACATTGCCGAGGAGGAGGCAGTACCAGCACGTAAGTTAGGAATAATAAAATTAGTTAATCATTAAAAATAACAAATATTATAAATATTAAATTTTATAGGAAGAGCTAGAATCGTGGCACCACCACCACCCGCAGACATCATCCCCGTCATCGATTTATCTTCCGGTAAGAGACTAATAATAACACGTAAAAGCTAACACTTGCAATATTTGAATAATAAAACAAATATAATTTATACCGTTTTAGATGACGATGAAGAAGAGGTGGAAGAAGAAGCAGAACAAGAAGAGGAGGTGAATTGTGACCTCACCCGATTCGGTCGTATTTACGCCACGTAGTAAGTTTTAAAAAATAAGTTAAGATAAAAATTTAGCAGCGAATAAAAGAAATAACGAAATGTTACAATTTACCAGGAAGGGAAGTAGAAGAAGAACAAGAATCGGAATTAGATAATGTTTCGACGCTCGACGAGGTGATCGACCGAATATTGATGGAAGACGACGAGGAGGAGGAAGAGGAAGAAGGAAGAAGAAGGACAAGAACAAGAAGTTCGAAACGCAGGAGGTGATGGACGAGGTGGAGGAGGAGGAGGAGGAAGAGAGGGAGGAGAGTGATGATAATATTGAAAATTAATAAGAGACAAAGATTAAAAAAAAAGAACGTCGACCTACGCTAGTGATAAAAGCAACTAAAGGTGAATTACGTTAGTATGCTCTATCGCGGTCGTGAAAAAAAATTTTAACTCTTTAAACGTAATATAAATCAATATTATATAAGACTAAGTTTTTTAATTTTTTTAGTACAGTCAGGTGGAGGTGGTGCGGACCGTCCTACCGCTGCTGTTGCTCCGAACACTGACGATGATGATTCGCAAACGCAGAGTGCTAGCGAGGAGGAGGAGGAGGAGGAGGAGGAGGGGGAGAATACTGTTGCTACCGACGCTGACGGATCTCATTTGCAGAGAGACGGAGAGGTGAAGAAGGAGGAAAATACCCCCGTGGAGAGGGAGCAAGAGGAACATCAGGAGTAGGCACGTCAGCACCAGCACAAAATTTCGTTGTGCGCGTTTTCAACGTTGCGATGCCAATAAGGCGTGGGGGTGCGACAAACAGGTTAACAGCCATCACTAAGCGGTCAATTTTAGATCTCGGTAATAGAGATAACTTGTGCCTCCCTCGTTCCCTCGTACTGGCACGAATTTATCGCGAGCGCGGAAATCTACGCACGGGAGTGTTGCACGACAGGTGGAATACCGTAAGATGCCGGACTTTCGGGCTTCAGCGTGAATTAGCGTTGGAACTAGTGAGGCACGTCGGTGTTACGATACCCGAAGACGGGTGCGGAATACCTGAGGTCGCACGTTTTCAACGTTTTCTCGCAAATGAAAATATAGCCATAATTGTATATAATTTCAGCAACTTTGGTAGCGGCGAGAATTTTTTGTACGACGGTAGTGAATTACTCGCCTCGTTAGAACGCGAACCTACGTGCCGTTTAAATATAATGTATTACGAGCGTTCGCACCATTACAATTCGATATTAAATTTGAATGCTGCCGCCAATACTCAAAAAGAATTTTGCGTGTCGTGCAACGCTGCGTATCGTAAAGACAGAGGACGTGTGTTTTTCGGAAACTCGTGTTTTGAACGTCATCTCGCGCAAAAATCTTACGACGGTAAATCGCTCGCGAGCGTCTGCAGTTCCGTGAAGATTTGCGATAATTGCGGGCGATTCGTCAAGAGAGGTTTGCGACACGAATGCGGCGTTTCGTATTGCAAGACGTGTTGTTCGTTGCAGTCCGCTAATCATTTATGTTTTATGCGGCCTCTTCGACGTAATGCCGACGTAAACGAAGACCCGGGCGAGGGTACGAGTACTACGCTGACACGGAAAGAGGTATCGCTTGGAAACGAAAATGACGTCCATGGGACATTTCTCCTCAACCGACCGAACGATTCAGACCAACCAGCTGATGGCTCTTTCCTGGCGAATGTTGACGGCTGTGCGACTGGCTGAACGATCGCGCTACTCGATACTACGTCGACTTTTGTCTGCAAGCTCGTTGCGCTCCGGTAGAGTGATACCCTTCAATTTGGCGGACATCGGCGAGGGAATTCGAGACGTCACAGTGAAGGAATGGTACGTGAATGCAACGAACAAGCGTAATAGCAAAAAAAAACGCGTCGCGTGTTCGTTCGTGTTCTATGATTTCGAAACGCGTCAAGACGAGACGCTTAAAGGTACGGAGAACGTCAAAGTTCACGTACCGACTCTCTGCGTCGCGCAACAGATTTGCGAAATGTGCGCCGCGATAGACAGATCGGAGCGATGCCGTTAGTGCGGAGTGCGCGAGTTTATATTTCAGCGCGATCTTGTAAAACAGTTCGTCGATTTTGCAACGCGAACGACAAAATGTTACAAAAAAATTATTTGCATCGCGCATAATGCGAAAACGTTCGACGCACAATTTATTCTGAAGTATTTAGTCGAAAATACGGAAAAGACTGAAGAGCCACAAGTAATTTTAAACGGAACGAAAATTGTCGTGATGACGGTCGGACATACAAAATTTATCGATAGCTTAAATTATATGCCGATGAAATTATCCGAATTACCTAAAGCTTTTGGGCTGCAGGATACATCGGATAAAGGCATTTTTCCACATTTGTTTAACACCCGCGAAAATCAAGATTATATCGGTCCGATACCCGACACACGATATTTTTCTCCCGAGCATATGAAACCGAGCATGGGAGAACGCGAACGGTTTCTTTCGTGGCACGCGGAGATGACGCTTAACAACTTCATTTTTAATTTTCAAAGTGAAATTATTAAATATTGCCGTAACGACGTGGATGTTCTTCGACGCGCGTGCATGGCTTTCAGAAAAATCTTTTGGATTGCGGGAACGTGTGTCCGTTCGAAGAATGCACGACTATCGCTTTCACGTGCATGAGAGTTTTTCGCAAAAACTTTCTGCGCAAGGAGGAAATAGGAATCATTCCGGCGGAAGGATATAGATTCGTCGATAATCACTCACGTAAAACTCTACAGTGGTTAGTGTGGATGGAGCACGAACTCGGACATCCCATAATTCACGCAGGGCGAGGGCGCGAGCATAAAATCGACGGCACGCGCGTTGACGGATATTACGAGACGCCGACTAATGATGACGACGACAACGAGACGCGACGTACTACAATTTCACGGTTGCTTTTGGCACGGATGTCCTACATGTTTTTAAGTGAATCGCGCCTTCGACCGCGAATCGCGAGGACACGATCGACGCGCGCTACGAACAAACACTCGCGATGACATGTCGTCTCCGAAGAAGGGGATACCTCGTGACGGAGATGTGGGAGTGTGCTTTCGATCGTGAATTGCGCGAAAATCAGGCGATAAAAGATTATCTAGAAAATCATCCATTATTGAAACACGCACCTCTCGATCCTCGCGACGCGTTTTACGGAGGACGCACGGGAAACATCGCCACCCGACGCGAAATTCGGGGTACGGAGAAAATACGTTACGTGGACATATGCTCTCTGTATCCGTTCGTATTGAAAACCGGTGCTTTTCCGATCGGTCACCCCGATATTTTTATCGGCGAAGAATGCCGAGCGATAATCGGAACTGCACCAAATTATAATTTTGATTCGATCGAAGATCTCATCCGATGTCGAGTACTTCCACCGCGCGATCTTTTTCACCCGGTACTCCCATATCGCGTACGCGGAAAATTATTGTTCGCGTTATGCCGTAGCTGCTGTGAAACGTTCTCGCAGGCCGCGTGCACTCACGATAAGCCCGCCGATCGTGAATTCGAGGCTACTTGGGTATCCGTCGAATTGCGCAAAGCCGTCGAGAAGGGATATCGCGTGACAAATGTGAGCGAAATATGGCAATATAAAGTTGCGCGATATGACCCCAGTACTCGGCAGGGCGGTTTGTTCGCCGAATACATAAATACATTTTTAAAATTAAAACAAGAAGCTAGTGGGTGGCCGAGCGATTGCCATGATGACGAGACCAAAGAACGATACCTGCAGGAATATGCGGAAACCGAGGGTGTTGTTCTTGATAAGAACAATATCGTCCGGAATCCTGGCCTGCGCTCGGTCGCGAAACTCTGTTTTCATTCTTTCTGGGGGAAATTCGGCCAGCGAACCAATTTGCATAAGACCGAGGTCGTGGAATCTTGTCAGCGTTTCATGACTTTGCTCACGAGTCCCGAGCACGAGATAATCAACATATTACCCGTCAACGACGAGGTGATATATGCTTCGTGGCGGCTACGAGAAGTGACCGTCGTGGCTTCCCCGTTGACAAATGTCGTGATCGCGGCGTACACGACGGCACAAGCGCGCCTAAAACTATACGAATATTTAGAAGCATTAGATAGACGCGTTTTATATTACGATACCGACTCTTGTATATATTTAAGTACAGGCGATCCGAACGAGTACGAACCGCGTACCGGCAACTTCCTCGGCGACATGACGGACGAACTCGAGAGCTACGGCCGCGGCAACTATATCGAGTCGTTCGTGTCGGCGGGCCAAAACTCTACGCTTACATTGTTCGTACACCGGACGGACGTACTGTAGAGTCGTGTAATGTAAAGTAAAAGGTATTACTTTAAATTATAGGAATTCTTTAGTTGTAAATTTCAATAGTATTAAAAACTTAATAATACAGAGAGAGAGAGAGAGAGAGAGAGAGAGAGAGAGAGAGAGAGAGAGGGGAGAGGAGAGGGAGAGGGAGAAACGTCGTCGGCGGGGACGGCAATAAATCTGCGTTTTAGTGCAATTCGGCGCACCGCGTTTCACGAAATTATAACTCGCAAAGAAACAAAAACGTGTGCACCGGTATTGGTAAAACGTAGATTTATCAATAATCGTTATTCGCTTCCGTACGATTACGTGGAGTGAATAACTTATTCTCCTTCTTCTTCTTTATTTTTAAGTTAGGCTAACACGTTTTCTGCCACATTAGAGTAAAAAAAATGTTCTCGTATTATATTGTAAATAGTTTTTTAATTTTGTAAAAATAGTTGTAAGTGTAAAAGGATTTTTGTACATATGTAACTAAAAATATAATGTAGTAATATGTAAATATATTCTGTGTGTGTTTAAATATAAAATTTCTTGAAATTTGTGATTTTTTTCCTCAGATAATATCTGAAAAAAATAAAATATTTTACATTTAAAGCGTTAATAGTTGTATCATATAATTTCATCCCCTCCCTTTCCCCGCACTTATTTTTTCTCTCACATTTCTCCGCTCGGAGCATCGCGTACAAGCTCGTCGATCGCGATGCTCTCGCTGCGGAATCGTAAGCTAAGACGGATGGATAAGCTTATGCCACGGTCTTACATACAGGTCTTGCGACTCTGGCAAATTTCAGTGGTGGGGGTGACTCAGATATTGAAGCAATTTTTAGTTGTTTGCATCGTTGCAATTTTTAGTTGAGTGACATAACCTGTAAATTTCTCGTTTAACATCGTCTCTCTGCTCTTCTCGTTAGCGTTGTTGTCGTTTTCGTAATTATATCGCGGAATCTCGGAATATACGTATAATTATAAGTGTTTAGTATTTTTGATAAATGTGTAAAAAATGGGGAGATCGTGCGTCGTATGCAAGTCGAGTTATAAGAACGCGACCAATAATTCGCTGTTCAAAGTGCCGGCTGACTCCGAAATGTTAAAACTGTGGCAAGCTGCAATACCCGGTGAAATAGAGTTGAAGACGTCTCATTTCGTTTGCAAAACGCATTTCGAGACAAAGTACGTGATCACAAAGTATGTGAAACGGGATGTTAACGGAAAAATCATTGCTGAAGTAAGTGATTTTCAGGAGATTTCTTTGCAACATGTCAAATTTGATTTTTATGTACTGTTTATTTTTATTTTGAATAAATAATATTTATCTTTTTAGGTGCCATTTAAATATCCTCGGCTAGACAGTTCTGCTATTCCAACAATATTCGATGTCAATACATCGAATAAATCTTTGGCAGTGGCTTCAGTCGCAGAGTACGCAATAGATTCTTCCCCAATTCACCAAGAGACGCAATCATATGAGCTTCCTGTTTCGACTGCGCTGATCAACAATATGGGCGATCAATCAGAAATCGCAGGTAATTTGCAGTTCAAATTCTCCTTCAATCATATGGTCGGTATAATGTTACTCAAATCACTTTTTTCCATCATTAGCTGCAGATGATGTTTCTGTAGAAAGGCCACGGCTTACTTCTGCAACTCAACTCGCATGCACCGAAACGACAATTTCTCTGGACAGTCAACAGAGCTCCGAAACATCAGCACCAGCACAAACGACAGTGCCAATATCGGAGTTACCAAGAGGATTTTATCTGTCAACTGTGATAGTCAACGAGGGTAAGTTAAGAATTATCGGAGTTTTTCTATTAACAAGATGCTTCTCGTTTTCTATTAACTTCTATCAAGATTCACGTTCGTACACTCATATTCATGACGAGAGTAATCGCAAATGTACCAATACAAGAATAAGGATGCGTATTCGGTGATGCAAACTTTTTTGATTTATCATTTGTTTATTCTTGGGGTTGCTCGCCAAAGTTTATAGAGAATCTTATATACCGTATATACAGTTTGAATGAAACAAAACCTATTGCAGGTAATACCCATCGCGTGGGTGATGTGGAGGATAGGCAAAACTGCTCGGCTGTGATTCCTAAATCGTGGAGTGTTGGAGAATTGTCTGGCAAGAGTCTCTTGTTTTCACATGCTCGAGCACTGGTGAAAAATGGAGTAGAATCACCAGTGATTGAGAAGTGTGTGATTCTCCATGCCGACAAAACGCTAAGTTACCACGTTTATGGACACGTCGTCAATCTCGCAGAAGGAAAGCTTGCGGAAATCTTGGACAGCACCGGAGCATTGTCGCATATTTTGACAAATTTCGAAAAATTGAACCTATGCAGTGGAATAGGCGCCGTTAGTGTTTATCACTTGCTTCAAAGACGGTTTTGAGAGATGGCACCAGAACAATTGTTCGCTAATCTAAAAAAAAAAAAAGAGATGTGACAACTGCTCGAAACTGCGAAAAGTCCAATTGCAGAAGAAGGCGCGATTCAAGAAGAGCAAAACGCTGAATCGAGTTTTCAGCTCTTCAAACCCCGTAGAAAAGAAAAAATTGGAGGCAATGCGACGAAAAAATAGTGTCGAAAGACGCAAGAAGAATCGAGCTAAAGCACGCGTAACATTGTTGCTGCAATCTTTGAACGAGACCAAAGATGAAATGTCGAAGATAAGTGCTGAAAGTCTCGAGAGAAAGTTTTCCGATTTAAAAGTTCCTGATTCTTAAAAAACTGCACTCCGAGAGATTGTTGAAGCCGCGACGAAGAAGGATGCAAAAGGCCGACGCTACACAGAACAGTGGATAATGTTGTGTATACTAATGAACATCCGCTCGCCGGCATATTACGAGTTTATGCGGAAAAATAACATTCTGCCGTTACCTTGCACACGCACGATTCGGGGCTACTTTTTATTAATAAATATGAAGTGCGGTTTCGATGAAAACTTCTCGCAGCTGCTGAAGAAGCATTTTGAGCGTAAAACTTCTTTCCAACGCCACGGTGTGATTTTGTTGGACGAAATCAATCTAAGAAAATATGTTGCAGTGTGCTCGCGGAATTTGACGTACATTGGCTTGACAGATTTCGGAAATGATGGGCCACAATCGACGAGCATCGACGATCAAGCAACTCATGGTTTGGTTCTCATGTTCCAACCGCTTGCCGACACGTACACACAGCCCATTGCTGTCTTCGCGTCAAAGAATCCCGTTAAAGGAGAGAAATTAGCAAAATTAGTTGTTAAAACTATCATCTACCTCGAAGAAACCGGAGCAAAAATTCACGGGATTATTGCTGACGGCGCGTCAACAAATAAGAAAATGGGTGCTATATTGGGTGTCACGAGCTCCATCGACGATACGAAAACATGGTTTAGCCACCCTCTCGACAGCGACCGAAAAGTACTCGTCTTCTCCGATTCTCCTCATCTGATAAAGACCATTCGAAATCGGCTACACAATAAAAAACGACTGAGGGTAATTTGCGAAATAAATGAATTAAAAGACATAAAGACGTAACCCTTTTGCCTGCTTTAAGTTTTTTTTCTCGCCGCAGCGACGAGTCGTGAATTCGCAGCACATTTCTAATCGCGTTTTCATAAATCGTACAAGGGTTGCTGTAATTAATCTCAAAGGGTGCATCTCGATTGCATGTAAATAATAAAAACCTTTACAATTAGCCGAGGAAATGTTATGCAGTCAATTTTTCCGTAGGTCAGTTCCACAAGTAATTACATCGAGAGGAAGTACTTCGTGGATTTGTTTAAACTTGATAGTCAGCACGTGGGAAACGCTAGAGCGTGTCCGAAAATCACGCAGAGACACGTTTCCCCCGACAATATGCGCGTCAAAAATGCGCGTTCGACTTGCGACACAGGTATTTTTATTTATATTACGACATTTGTGCGACGAAAAATTAGCAGCTTTCTTGACCGTGCACACGGCGAAAAGAACATCAATAAAAAGTTGGCTATTTCTTTATTTGTGATAGCTGTGCCAAGTTATTTGTTAAGGGCAACTTTACGCGATCCGAAACCTTTTTTATCCCCTGTTCACCTAATGATTTTTGAAGTGGCACGGTAGTGAATTCGATTCGCAACACAAAAAAGTGTAACGGAAGTGAAACTTCTTTGTACGGTAGTAAGTTCGATTGTGCGACACAAATAGTGTAACGAAAATTTGACCAATAGGTGTACGGCGTTGGCGAGATGGTTCTTCTTCTGGCACGGTAGTAAGTTCGATTATGCGACACGGAAAGTGTAACAAAAATTCGACCAATAGGCGTACGAAATGAAACTTCTTTGGTACGGTAGTAAGTTCGATTGTGCGACACGGAAAGTGTAACGAAAATTCGACCAATAGGCGTACGAAATGAAACTTCTTTGGTACGGTAGTAAGTTCGATTGTGCGACACGGAAAGTGTAACGAAAATTCGACCAATAGGCGTACGAAATGAAACTTCTTTGGTACGGTAGTAAGTTCGATTGTGCGACACGGAAATGTAACAAAAATTCGACCAATAGGCGTACGGCGTTGGCGAGACGGTTCTTCTTCTGGCACGGTAGTAAGTTCGATTATGCGACACGAAAAGTGTAACGAAAATTCGACCAATAGGCGTACGAAATAAAACTTCTTTGGTACGGTAGTAAGTTCGATTGTGCGACACGAAAAGTGTAACGAAAATTTGACCAATAGG
This sequence comes from Temnothorax longispinosus, assembly GCF_030848805.1. Lineage (NCBI taxonomy): Eukaryota > Metazoa > Arthropoda > Insecta > Hymenoptera > Formicidae > Temnothorax > Temnothorax longispinosus. The sequence continues at coordinate 10,993,193 of NC_092361.1, forward strand.
CGTACGGCGTTGGCGAGACGGTTCTCTTCTGGCACGGTAGTAAGTTCGATTATGCGACACGAAAAGTGTAACGAAAATTTTCGACCAATTGGCGTACGAAATGAAACTTCTTTAATTGGTACGGTAGTAAGTTCGATTGTGCGACACGAAAAAACGTCACGAAATAGTGTCACGAAAATTCGACCAACAGGCGTACAAAGTGAAACTCCTTTTGGATCGGTAAGTAAATTCGATTTTGCGACTCAAAAACGCGTCACGAAAATTCGATTAGGCGTACGGCACTGGCAAGACGGATATAGTGAGAACTGCGTATAACACTATATTTTCGAGTTGCGGGCGGCTTGGAGTGACTAATTCCGTTGCATTGTTTTTGTATTAATTTCAGAAAAGTTATGGCAAAGCCTTGCCTTCAGAAGTTTCACTTCTAACGCGCGTGGCGACCACACGCATGATTTTTTTTATTACAGATTTTTAGCAATTCCGTTGCCGATGGCTTGGCATTTTACTCAAAAATGTACGGTGCTTGATGGGTGTGAGGAGACAATCTCCTTTTGTAAGCGTATCAATGACATTTTCGACGCGCTAAACCGCAAATCTCCCAACGAAGATCTTATTACGCCGGACACTAAAGACTACAAGGTAATCTAGTTGCTGAATAATTGAAACGCTTATATGACAAGGGATCATCTAATCACTTACAAAACATTAAGATTTATACATTTATATATATGCGTATATCCATAATCATTCACAGGTGTTAGAGAAGTCCCTGAAATGGCTGAATCAGTGGGAATGGGCGGTACGGAAAGGTGACATAACGGATGACGAATTTTTGACCCGAGAAACAGCACAAGGTTTGCGAGTATCCCTTCAATCCACGATGGAGTTGTGTCGCTACCTTATCGAAAAATTCGATTTTCAATACTTGTTAACGGGAAAAGTCAACCAGGATAACTTGGAAGTAATTAGACAAAAATATTTCTCATGTATTTTTTCCGAAATTATTTTTGACGCGTTTTTCACTTTTCTAGAAATTTTTCGGCACTATACGCCAAGCAGCGGGATGCAATGACCATCCAAACTGTCCAACGTTCTTGCAACTGTACAAATTGCTCTCGGTGTACAGCATAATCAAGCCGCCGAAGGATGGGAATTGCACAGTTTCGGACGAGGCATCGCCACAAATTCTCGTGACATTGAGCGAGCTAAAATCTCTGTATGAACAAAACGATGAGGCAAAGAGTGCGAAGTACCGTCGAGAGATTCAACAAAAGTTGGACGCTACTTTGGAGCACGAGAATTGGGATGCCGACGACGTCATCGAGTATAACCCCGACCTTGACTACTCTCTTTCCCTAACCCTCGATTGTATTATATATTACGTGACAGGTTTTTTATTTTAATGACTTTTCCGTGCGCCGCTTTCCATCTATTTAATCAGTTGGGTAAAAATTTACTAACACCGCTTACTGCTTACTGCTTTGTCTCAACCATGCATGTGGGAGATGTGTTTTTGTTTAGCCCTTTGCATGCAGAAATAGTTATTTGTGCAACAAGTGCTGTAAGATGAAAATTCACGGGTGCGGAGTTGACGCACGAGCCTTCGGCTTGCACACCCTATTTTATGTTGCAAGTGCGTGGAAAGTGGTCTATCACGCACGCGTAGCGTGCGTAATGGGCCACTTTCCATGCACGTGTTACATAAATATATTAAATAGTAGTCTATGTGTTCTTCTCGCCTCTGGAGTAGTCATTCTAAGCATTCTATGGATTTTCTAAAGCCAATACATTCTAATTCCAGGTTATCTCTGCAAGCAAGTTTTAAAACTTTACCAATCGTGCAGTATTTGTGTTCAAGCTGTCCGATCAGATTCCTCTTCTCAATCTTCATTGACGAAACTCGTCGATATGAAATCTCGTGGCGGATTAATTCACGCCAATCTGAAATTTTTTCATCTTATACGTCACGTAGAAGCATGCTTCGCGAAACATTCCTCCCAAATCAACGTGTTCGATTTGACGTTGGACAAAGTTCTCGAGACGTACGAGTTTACGTTTCCATGCAAAGAGCACGCATCCGCTATTTTATCCTTTGCGCTAGTTTATTATATCCGTTTGAGGATGAGGCAACATGCGCATCAAGAAAATTTGAAGTTAACAAAAAAATTTGTTGTAAAAAAGAAGCTATCAAAACTTACGAATCAATAAAGTTATATTTTTACAGGTAATAATCGTGAATATTGTAATAGTGTAATTTATTTATCCTTTAATTATCCTATCCCATCATATCCGTAACGCGAAAAATAATTAAATTAATAGAGCGCTTGCGCCGTTAAAGAGAGAATACTGTCTATCTCTCTCACATGCAGGAGCACTCGATAGCTGCGCCTCTTTCGGTCGGACGCTGAACTATCTAACGTGTCTTCGAGAAGTGAGTCGCCCCCCACCATGGGAGTCGCAAGACCTGTATGTAAGACCGTGGCTTATGCCCACCGCGGCGCGCGAATCAGCTGATCAACGGCCGCGGTGATGTTGCTCGCGCGAGCGTTTGCGGGGGTACGCTGGTGCGCGCGTTCGCCGCCGCCGCCGCCGTTGATTACCTTATCCCCCTGCCTCTCTCCTCCTCAAATTATTCTTTTTGAAGTCACGCGCGGAATTCGAGTCAATCATTTCGCAAAATGGACGTGCGCTGGAAACATTCCTGGACGTCGATCGTGTGCGGACCCACCGGTTGCGGGAAGACGATCTTCGTGAAAACCTTTCTCCGACAACTATCTCACATGTCCGACGTACGTTTCGAGAAAGTTTTGTTTTATTACGCGGAGTGGCAGGAGGCTTATCGTCAATTACAATACGACGCGCGCGAGGAAGCAGCGGCGAAGAAAAATATAATTGAATTTTGCGAGGGATTGCCACGTCCGGAAGATTATTCCGCCGATCCGCTTTCCCCCAAATTGGTGATAATAATCGACGATCTTATGAGAGAATCGTCATCGAGCGACGCGATCGTGGATCTCTTTACCAAAGGCAGTCATCATAAGAATCTCAGCGTAATTCTCATCTCGCAAAATCTTTTTCATCAGCGACGCGGGCAACGCGATATATCGCTCAATGCAAATTACATCGTAGTTTTCAAGAATTCTCGCGATCGTGCGCAAATTCGTCATTTAGCGCGTCAAGTCTTTCCCAACGATCCAAAGTTTCTAGAAGAGGCGTACTACGACGCCACGTCGAGACCGCACGGGTATCTACTACTTGATCTGAAACAATCGACTCCGGACGAATATCGATTTTGAACGTGCATCTTTCCCGACGATACGGCACATTTCGTCTACGTACCGCGTAGATCATTTTCCAACGGTTACGTATAAAAGACGTGCACTAGCGCTCACGCTGGTCAGTCGTGTAATTTTCTCGCGATGGAAAAAAAAGAAAATAACGCGAAATCAGACAGAGCGACGAAAAACGCCAGACGCTCAATCAAAAAGAAAAATTTCTCGAGGCGTTGTTGTATTTGAACAAAAATCAATGCGCGAGCTTTTTACGGACCGCTGACGATAAATTAATACGGTGTATCTGCGAATGCGTTTTCAACACGCTCAAAGGTAACGTTCCGCTCGAACGACGTGAAAAAAAGCGATTGAGCAAATACAAAGCGACGCTGCGACACATCGCATCAAAATGCAGTAGTTTGAAGGCTAAAAAAAAGCTATTGGTATAACAAGGCGGATTCTTATTTTATATTATCGGTCCTATATTAGCCGCTTTACTGTCGCGAATTATCGGCGGTAGAGATTAAAACGCGCGTTATGGAAAGGACAAAGAAGATGGTTTTGATCACTACGGAAAATCTCGAAAGAAGGCAGCGCCATTTATCGCAACAAACGCTTCCCACTGCGTTTGCCGTCGGTAGCGAACGAACGATGGAAAATAGCGAAAATTCGGAGAACGCCAATATTTCCGTCCGTACACCGGGAACACCTCTATCGCGACTCGATGCGGAGCTGAGTCACATTCTTAATTCACCCTTACCACTCGACGTCGGGGAAAAATGGAAAAAATATAAAGATGCACTTTGGCGATATCTTTATTTTGTTCGTGTAGCGCGAAAGCGAAATCGGGACACGCGCAACGATGAAGAGGACGAAAATGCGGACAACGATATTCGCGAGGTCCGTGACGACAACGACGTCGACGACGACTACGTAACGACGACAACGCGCGATCACGAATGGGCTTCACACTCTAACGGTATTATGGCGAAAAATGTCGTCGCGGCCGCCGCCGCTGCTGCTGCTACCGTCACGTCAAACGAGCGTAATTTTGATATGTCGAAAAGCAGTAAAAGAATACTGGATAGCGTACCAAAAACTTATCGCGCGAATGCTCGCTTACTGTTAAAGTATTTGTTCAATAAAGCAGTTCTGAGTAGAATTAGCTGGAACGAAGATGGAGTCGTGACTATAGACGGCAGCGTTATAAAAGATTCGAATATCGACGACATGATAAACGAGGCTATGCGCGAAAGAAAAATTGTGAAAGCAACGGGGAGACTTCAGTTCGCACGATTACTTCGCGTCTTAAACGTCCCCTCGGTACTAGTGAAAAATAAGGAAATATTAACCGCTAGTTCTTCGAACATCGCGACATTTCGACCTTCCAGAAGTTCCACACCGACAGAGACACCGAAAAGTACCGTTGATTCACAGCAGGTGAAGAAAAGACGCTTACTCGATTGGAGTAAACAGAAATGACGGAACTTGAAAAATTCTACTACGATTCGTGACATTACGCGGGATATTCGGCAACGGATAATCTGACGCGCGCCGCTAAACCGAATTTCTCTCGTAACGAAGTCACGCGTTGGCTCGAAACGCAAAACGCTTACACGTTGCATCGTCCATCGCGCAGAAAATGTCCACGGTTGCATTACAACGTGTCGAATATCGACGATCTGTGGGAGGCCGATTTGATCGAGCTCCGAAATCTCAAAAGTTACAACGACGGATATTCGTATCTTCTGGTGATTATAGACATGCTTAGTAAATATGCCTGGGTAGAACCGCTACGAGACAAAACGAGTAAGCACGTGACGACGGCTTTCCAGCGCGTGCTCTCGAAAAGCGACGGGCGCGTACCGGTATACTTACAAACGGATAAAGGTAAAGAATTTATCGGGCGTCCGTTGCAAAAGTTTCTGGAAGGAAACGACATTCGTTTTCGCGTAGCCCGTAATCCGGATATCAAAACTGCCGTCGTCGAGCGCTTCAACAGAACGTTGAAGGAGCGAATGTGGCGCTATTTTACGCATAAAAATACGCGGCGCTACGTCGATGTTTTGCAGGATATCGTAAGCGCTTACAATCACACCCGCCATTCCTCCATCAGAATGCAGCCGGCTGTCGTTACAAGAGAAAACGCTCGTGTCACGCGCGAAAATATAGTTCGACGATGGAGGAAGAGCAAAAAGATAAAACGCGCACGAAAAGCTAACTACAGCGTCGGAGAACTTGTTTGCGTCAGTAGAACAAAAGCTACCTTCGAGAAAGGATACGAGGGGAGGTGGTGTGAAGAGATATTTCGAATTCACCGCGTTCTCGAGTGGCGAAAACCACGCGTGTACGAACTGAGCGATTTAGCGAATGAGGTCATAGACGGTATTTTTTACAAACAGGAATTAGCTAGAGTTGAGAAAAACTTGCGGGAAGAAGAGTTTATCGTCGATCGCGTGATAAAGATCAGGGGATGCGGCGCTAATAAACAGGTGTTAGTTAGCTGGCGCGGTTATCCCAGCAAGTTCGACACTTGGATCCCCATTTCGAATTTAACTTCTCTTCAAGATGAGGGAGGACCAATTTCTCATGGTTCTTCCGAGCAATAGCAGTATGCGCTATTTTCCGGAAAATAGAACCTCGTCATTCGTTACGGAATTACCTCAAAATGTTCACTTACACGGCGAATGGGAAGTCGCACTTAGCGAGATTTAATTTCCCAGTACTTTTTCACACGTACGCGTTCTTCAACATGAAATCTTCTTCTTCGATACTAAAGCAGGAGAGAAAGAAGCACAGGTGTCGCGTGAAAGGTACATTATTCTGCGGCATTTACAAAAATATCAGAGACCTTATCTCGGCGATTAATACCGCGTGCAAACAAGCTGACACGCACTTTTATTTGGATCAACATGAATAGACCGGAGGAAAAATCGTCATCCGCATTAGATGTAACGCAAGTGAATGCGATCTGATACATCATATGAGCGTTTCCGATACTCTTCTACAAATACTCGGTTTAGGACATGCTCTTCTCAATACTGCCGAATACTATGGCGATTACTGCGCTAAGCTCGATGCAATTTATCCTATTTCCAAAAAAGTTTTTACAGCGACTTATATTAGACTTGGTTTTATTAACGAAAAGACCGGTGTGCAAAAATTTTAGAAAATTTTCACCGTCTGTGAAGTTGGTCCGCCTTTTTCAAAAATTGAAACAATTTATTAGAGTTCTGGATTCCCCAGCAAAAGTTCTAGAGTTCTCTATAGTTTTTAGAAAGAGTTCCGTCATTTAAAGTGACGAAAACACCACTTTAAAAATAAGGAGCTAACTTTACGGCGCCCGCCATTTAAAAAAAAATGAATTTTTTATGGTAGTTCTGGATAGATTTCGATGAGTTCTAGAGTTCTCTATAGGTTTTATAGCGCTACGACCAATAATTCAAAAGTTACAGCCACCCAAAGTGCCACACCTCGAAAATTTTCTAAGTTCCGAGGGGTACACTTTTTTTCGGAAATCGGCAGTTCTCGCGGGAGTTCTGGTCGCCCCCCGAAGAGTTCTATCGAAAACTGTTATGGCCCGAAGCGCTCCGACCAATATTTCAAAAGTTACAGCCCTTCAAAGTGCCACCCCTAAAATTAAAAACTTTCAATCATTATTTTAAAAAAATCGCCATATACGGTCCGAGCTTAGATCTAAGGCAGTTCAATATTATTATTTATATGTATATTAAGTACGCGTATTTTTCAACATATTATTTAGAAATAACAACTTTAAAAAATTAATCAACCCCACTGGCCATTATTTCTTTATTCTTCCTCTTCACAACGTTTCGGCCTCAATCAGGCCCTTTTCAAGTGAGATGTTATATATTATACATCAAGCAACAACCAAATCACGTGTCGCCCGACGCCGCGTCCAAACCACATCGTGCGCACGCCAAAACTAAAAACGAATATGTCAAACGAATATGTCAAAAATGTCAAAAATATATAAGAACCCGAAGGAATGTCAGAATTAAAACGTAGAAGCTTACATAATTGTTGCATCGAAGGAGTGAGATTGTAAAACTCGCGAACATCGCTAGCGTAACCGTGAATAAACTTATTTTCTCCACACGGTCCGCAACGTGCCATATTCAAAGTCACACTGGCGCAAAACATACACAATGACAAATTACATTACAATTAAGTCGTGTTCCCAAAATACCGCAGGACAGGCCAAGATCACAAAAGTTACCATGTTCTGAAAGTATATAAAAACAATCGAATTCCACAGCAATAGCGTTAACCACGAATTTGAACGCTTTAAAAAGGTTGTACAGAAGAAACTTCTTAATTTTGAAATTAGTGACACGAATTGTTATTTAACTTTTTTACGTTTGGAAATTGTTGATATCGAGAATCGACTGCGGGCTAGCTTACCACATGACGTAATATCTAATTTTTTCATTTACAATAGTGATTTTATATCCAGATTCAGTCGATCGGTCAATGAAAGATTGTGTAATAAGTTTAACTCGATTCTACACTCGTCTACACAGATTCCTCTGTATAATTCTTTTTTAAACTTTGACCATAATAAATGGGTTGTAAATACGAGTAGAAAACAGATTCCAGACAGAATTCTTAAATTTCTGAGTCTGGGAGATAGATTTGCTCTTCCTATTAATCCTAAGGACAAAATAGATCGTGTAGGAATTGTTATGGACATAATTAAGAATTTTGAGTGTAATACGTATAGAATTGATGAAGATTTGTTGGAAGAAGCGCGTATCCGTATAGCCAATTCATTGTATAAGTTTTTAAGTAATGACAGGCACATCAGTTACATAGACAGATTCATTTTGCAGGAGTTTGATTTTTGCGTAAGATTTCTTCGGGAGAATGATTATGTCTTCGTTACTAAAGCGGACAAAGGCCAAGTAACTGTAATTATGGACAGGAACATGTATTTTAATCAAATGACCGTTTTGCTCAGTGACAGTTCTACTTACAAAAAACTAAACAAGGATCCGATAAAAAGAATAACCACAAAGATTAATGAATTAAGGGCTTACACCTGAGTAGAATTTTGAAAAAATCGATTTTTTTTTGCATTTCTTGAAAATATGTAGTTTCAAAAATATTGTGTTAAAATATTATTAAGAAATTCGAAGAATTGTGGAAGTTACGGAGGTTGTACTGAAGCGGGGCGGAGCGGAGCGTAGCGGTATCGCGCCTTTTTCGCCGGTATCGCGAGATAGCTCTCTCCTCTCAGGACTTCGTGTTTTTCGAGAAGCCTCTCCTCAAGTCGTCATCGGTTTAACAATAAAAATTAGTTCCGCGAATGTTTATTATTTGTATCTCGACTTTATTATTTTCGCTCGCTGATATTTATATTGTTTTTATATGTTATTCTATCTACATTTCTTATAAACGTGTTTACATGTTTTTCAGTCTTTTGTTATTTGTTACTTTTCTATTATTTGAGATTTAAGGTCTTTCAGCGGTTAAATATATGTGACGATGTAATCGCCACAAGCCAATTATTCTGTAGCTTTGCAGTAGTGAACATCGTTGCGTTGTTTCGTAGTAAAATTTTTGTAAAACATGGAAAAAAATACAAACTTTACCCTCCATTCAAAAGTTTCAAGGGAAAGGCGAAAGTCAACAGGAGCATATAAATGTCGATCAAAGAAAAGAAAACCTCCCAAGAATCATTATGAAATTGAAGCAGAAAATAATGAGTTGAGTACATCAGCGAAGAAATTGCGAGCCAGTCATGTGTTAGAGCCCAGTATAAACGATAACATTGGTTACGTAATTTTAAATTTTGCAACAGTTTTTTCGTTTATTAGCGAACATGTGAAGTGCAAAACATGTGGGAGTAATATTAGTTTTGCCAAATCATCAACACGTGGTCTCGGTTTCAAAGTGCAAATTCTGTGTCCTTCCTGTGTGACTCAAAGCGTATCTTCGTGTCCGTATATATCAAATGCCTACGAAATAAATACGAGATTTATCTTTGCAATGCGGATGATAGGTATTGGATTAAGCGGAGCAAAAAAATTTTGTGGACTTATGGACCTTGCAAAGCCCATAGCTCAGTCCTCGTATGACACGGTTGTAAATCATATTTCAACTGCTTCAGAGGCTGTATTTTATTTAATTTCAAAAGAAAGTGTACAGGAAGAAAAAAGTCACAGAAGCAAAAGAAAATCAGAAAAATGCGGGAATAACCGTGTCCGGGGATGGTTCGTGGCGTAAGCGAGGATTCGATTCTTTATATGGAGTTACAACAATTATTGGACATTATACTGGCAGAGTTCTTGATTTGTTTATAAGTTCCAAAACTTGCAAGGCATGTGAACAATGGATTGGACTGGAAGGAACAGCAGATTATGAAGAGTTTCGAGAGCAACATGCACCCAATTGTCAGATCAATCACACAGGGTCCTCTGGAAAGATGGAGGTAGAAGGAATGTGTCACATGTTTCAACGATCAGAAGAAAAATTCGGTGTCAAATACGTCAATTACATAGGCGATGGAGACTCCAAGACTTTTCCAGCAATAGTTAATAGCAATCCTTATCCTGGCATAATAATAACAAAGAAAGAATGTATTGGACATGTACAGAAACGAATGGGTACGAGACTTCGAAATTTGAAGAAAAAAACCACAGGACTTGGTGGAAAGGGCAAATTGACAGGGAAATTAATCGATGCACTTACTCGTTATTATGGCCTTGCAATACGACGTAATTGCCACTCACTTGAAGCAATGAAAAATGCTGTTATGGCTACTTTTTATCATTTACAATCAACTGACCAGAAGCCGCAACATGACTTGTGTCCGACAGGAAAAGATTCTTGGTGTAAATGGCAAAAAGCAAAAGCTTTGAATAAACTAGACAGTTTTCACCATGCACCCGCGCTTCATCCAGATGTTGTAAAAACTATCGAGCCAATATACAAGAATTTATCTTTAGACGAACTTTTAGAAAAATGCGTGGGAGGTTTTACACAGAACAATAACGAGAGCTTTAATAACGTCCTTTGGCGCATAGCACCCAAAATCACCCACAGCGGCTGCTGTATTATGAGAATTGCTTCTTACATAGCAGCCTGTACATTCAATGCAGGAAGCAAATCATATCTGCAAGTCATGGAATACTTGGGTATTAAAGTTGGACCAAATGCCAATAATTACTGTGAGGAGGCAGATGAAAATCGTCTTCATCAGGCCGAGATCCAAGCCGCGAATGCAACACGGGAAGGAAGAATTCGTCGTAAACAATTGCGAGCAGCTGATGCTGAGAACCTGCTTGAAATTGAAGGACTTTTATATGGCCCCGGAATCGCCGACTAAAGGTAAAATTAGAAAAAAATTTTTTTTAAACAATTTCATTGTTAATTAACAAAAAAAATTTTTTTTAAATTATTATTAATAATTTCGAATCAAAATGAAACTTTTTTGCCTTTTGCATTTTTTTCGTAAGACGAGCCGTTTTCAAGTTATAGCATTATAAACAATTGATGATATCCAAACCTCTTCTCAAACTTTAAACGCGTTTTTCTCGAAACATGGTTTTAAAAACCGGTGTTCACGATATCTCGAGAACGGATCGATAGATCTTTTTGAAATTTGGACACGATATTCTTGGATGCTTTGTCTAATTAGCTACGATTAGACTTTTATAAATTTTTTGTGACAAATGTTTAAAAAATGCATTGGTAACTTGAAAAAATAGGTTAAAAATCGACTTCAAACTTCAAACAGCCGCCATTTTTAAAAAAATTTTTTTTAATTTTATTCGGCCCGTAGCTAACTGTCTTATCTATCACTAATTAGGAATTTAATGTTTATTTTTGTTCCAGATGACGTGACAACCCAAAATGGTGAACACCGAAAAAAAACGGGGCTTACGCTGACGCCAATAAACTATATTTATTGTTAATAAATTTTAATTAAAAAATTCACAAACGTATTAGAATACATGCTCTTTTTAACAGAAAAAAAATTTTTTGAATAAAGCAATTATTTTCCGAGAAAAAAATTCCCAAAATATGGTCACTTTACTCAGGTGTAAGCCCTTAATGCTGCAGTCTGGGTTATCCTCGATGTTCTAAGCTGATGCGGTCGCTACCGCTTGCCATATACGAAATCGCTGTCCGTCCAGTAGTTTGGGAGGCCTCACCCCCTACGAGAAATGGACTGGCGAGTTACCGAAGTTGGATCACCTCAGAACGTTCGGAGCGAAGGTGTTCGTTCTTGACAAGGACCCAACGAAGGACAAGTTTGCGCCTAGGTCAGCCGAAGGGGTGCTCATTGGTTACCCACGAGAGTCTAAGGGATACCGTGTGTGGACGCCTGAGGAGCAAAAAGCTATCGTTGCAAGAGACGTTAAGTTCCTTGAGGCGGCGCCCGAAGGTATGGCCGATGAACATAACGTTAATGAGTTGAGGGTGGATAAGCGCTCAGGCGAGGATGCCGCTTCGGATCACTTGCCTAAACCGGCACCTCAGCAGCGACTAGGAGCACTCGTTTCTCCAGTGTCTCCACCCACTCCAGATCATCGACCCGCACCGCTGTTTGTCACAGGAAGCGCCCGGCGTGCACGTGGGCGACCTAGGTTAGTACGTACCGGTGGAAGGGGGCGCCCTCGTAAGGTATATCAGACATTAACAGGTAGCGAACCGGATTATACTGATGTACCGGTGGAAATCATCAACAACGAACTGGACGATGACGTCTTCCTCGATGCGACCCTGCCGCAGGAGCCTCTGCAGGAGATGTTTGCCGGCATCGCTGAAGTGTTCTTACGCGAGGCAATGTCCAGTGAGGAACGTGAGGAATGGAAGGATGCCATACTGTCTGAGGTGGAAAGTTTGGTGAAGAATGATACTTGGGACGTCATTAAGAAACCTGAGGGCCAGAAAAGTGTGGGCTGCCGGGTGGTTCTGACGAACAAGTATGCCACAGATGGATCCATCGAGAGGCAAAAGGCCAGAATTGTCGCTAAGGAGTTTAGCCAGAGGTTCGGCGTTGATTACCACCGCACTTTTGCACCTGTGGCTTGATTTGAGTCAATTAGACTGCTGCTAGCCCTAGCAGCCGAGCTCAATCTAACCATCTGGCAGTTCGATGTTGTCACAGCCTACTTGAACGGAAACCTTGAGGAGGAGGTTATCATGGATGTTCCGGATATATTGCTGGAGACGCTCGACCGATTAGTCCTCGAGAAGAGCATCACTCTTGAGATGAAGATTCGAGCCGAGACAATGATAAAGATCCTAAGATCGGGCGGAGATGCCTGTCGATTGAAGAAGGCCTTATACGGTCTACGCCAAGCCGGTCGACAGTGGTCCATTCGTCTGAAGTCAAGCAAAGCTTGATGGAGGATTTCGAGATCAAGGACCTCGGTATAGCCAAACGTTGCCTTGGGCTCGAGATCACTCAAGAAGAAGATGCAATCCTCCTTACCCAGAAGGGATACACATTGGACGTGCTGGCGAGATATGGGATGGAGCAATGTAATCCCATCTCGACACCTTCGGAACTTCACTCAAGGGACACACCGGAGATTCCGGCAGGTTCGGAGGCTGGTTCCTGGCTATATAGGGAGCTCATCGGCGCTCTCATGTATTTGGCTGTTGCCACGAGACCAGACATAGCAAATACGGTGTTCAGGTTGGCGCAGTTCAACAATAACCCGAGGAAACGGCATTGGCTGGCTGCGAAACGGGTACTCAGGTATTTGGCGGGGACCACAGATTTGGGCTTGCTATTTTTCAGAACTTACCAGTCGCTGACCAGCTACTCAGACGCGGACTGGGGCGATTGCGCGATTGACCGACGCTCGTTTACCGGGTACGCTTTCCTGCTTGGCGGTGCAGCCATTTCGTGGAAGTCTCAGAAGCAGCGTACTGTGGCGCTATCCTCGACGGAAGCGGAGTACGTCAGCATGACGGAGGCGTTTAAGGAAGGGCTCTACTTGCGCAGTCTTCTCACCGAGTTAGGACTGGGCCGCATGGCTATATATATCGTTGTGCTATATATCGATAATCGAGGCGCGCAGTACCTGGCGCACGATCACATGTACCACCATCGCACGAAGCACATCAATATAAGGTATCATTTCCTCAGGCAGTCTGTCGCCGAAGGCTTGGTAACCTTAGAGCATGTACCCACCAACGAAATGGTGGCCGACATACTGACGAAGGCACTGCCGGCCACTAACCATTAGAGCTGCGTCAAGGGGCTCGAAATTACCAGCGCATCATAGCTCCAGAGGAATTGGCCGTGTGCGCATTGAGAGGGCGTGTTGGGAAGTTAAGTTCCCGCGGCCAAGCGCACACTCAGTCCGAGTGGCGCCATCCGGCGTGGTGTCGGCCATGGTTATCGGGACTTTGATCGATATCTCGCGATGAATATGTATCGACGTAAAGGCGACCGTTGCGCTTATCGCGACTTCCGTTTCACACTATCCGTGTGATCACGACCGACGATCCACGCGTTTTTGTAACGTGCGCATATACAATAAATATATCTGTCCGCAGTGAAGTTAACTCTTAGCAATCTGTCTCCGTTCTACCGCGATTGATCTCTCATCTCGATCCCGACGTATTCTTATCAAATTCTTTTACTTACATTCTATTTTGATTAATCGACCGCTAGCTTCAGTCATCAAAACAATTTTTTGCCGAGCTCTGATCTAAGTATAATACAAAACAACACTTACTTTCAAAAGTTTCCACCAAGTGAGCAAGTCGTAGGTCTTGTAATAAAGTCTTTGTAGTCTCATCAGCTATGATGAAAAAATTTCTTCCTCCAACACACAATACACAACAATATGATGTCAAACAAAAATAGAATCTGCAGGCGTTATGCGAGAAAATGCGGGCTCGCGTCCGGATTTGCTTGCTCGCGGTCTTTCTGACGCTGCGCATTTACGAGGCGCAACCGTGTGAGACCCAATATAATGTAAGACTTGCTGAAAGACTCTGGCTTTTACCGCTACGAGCCTTGGCGATGGAGATTTGTGGTTTAAGAATCAGATGGAAAAGGCGGAAACAACACAGACAATACAATTAGTTCACAACTGTTTCCTTTACACGAGCGCGTATGCTAATCAACGTATGCGACCACACTCGCGAGCCGTCCTTCACTCACACGTACAAACCCACACGTATATCTCTGAGGCTTGTAACTAACTGACTGCCGCTTGCATTATCTTATGCACACATACACTCTTCCGCGCCATCTCCGTGGCGCTACTTTCAAACATCGGCCAATCGGAGGATCGAGAGACCGACGCGCACGCCATCCATTCTCGACTGTTCGGCTCGCGTCGCGCTTTCGAGATCTTTCGCCTACACTACTAAAAAAGTAGAGAGATAGTGATAAAGAATATAAAACCACCGTCTCGAAACACATTGTAAACGGGCGTGCACGTTTTTTTTTTCTCTCAAGCACAACGTTTTTGATTAAAAATATCAAATGCACATGCATTGAATGAATAATAAAAAAACCTTTTAAGGGGAGGTTCTCATCTAGCTCGACCAAAAAATCGATTTTTTTGCATTTTTTGATAGCTTATCATATGTAGAATATATTCCCAAAAGGGCAAGTGGCGCGTGGCTGAAGCTTCTGGTACTCTTACATCATTTCGGCACAAGACTCCTCTTACAGAAAAAGTTCAAGAAGCCATAAAACCCGTTTTCGAAGCTTTATTCTCAGCAGATTTAATGCAGATTTAATGGAGTTGAGGAAGGATTGATGTATGGCCCTGGAATTGCTGATTAGCCACAAGGTACATTATTTTGTCGTTAACTTAAAAAAATCGTTAACAAAATCTTTAAACGCGTTTCCTGAAAAATTATGTTTTTCAAATTGGCAATCACGATTACTCAAAAACTAATTGACGGATCGCCTTTTTTTTGTTTTAAAGTATATTAAATTTATTGGAGCCTGAACCTAAATGCAGGTAATATTTGTTGTTTTTCTTTTTTATATAGCACATTAAAGAGCGAAAAAAACGTGAAAAAACGGTACTCAAAATTCAAATGTCCGTCATTTTTTTAATTTTTGATTTTTTATTTATATTATAGGTTCAAGCTCCAACAAATATTATATATTTCATGAAAATTTTTGGATTTTTGATTTCTGATAATTTTTACAGGTGCTAGAGTGATTGCCAATTGGACATCTTTTTCTGACGCGGTCACGATGCATCACGTGTAACACTATTCCACGGCAGTAATTTCTATCTAAAAAACAATTTTCTATGTACTCTTAGACTCCATAAATAAGTGTCAAAAACCTTCAGTTGTTCATTTACTTCCTTCTATGAAAAAAAAATCAAGAAAATCACCTTACTTTTGGGTCGCTAGATGAGAACCTCCCCTTAAGTCTACAATATATGTAAACTACACTTGAGATTTTGATAATATCGTATGGATGAATAAGAGTAAATATTAAATGATAGTATATTTTTTTTATATCAAACAAATGTTATAAGCAATCAATAATTTTTGAATATAATGTAATATAAGATTTATTATAAAATTATTATTATTATATATTTAATGTATAATTGAAAATGATTTATAAATGGTTTTTACAAGTTTTACAAGTTACCTATAACACAGGCCTACTGCTCGGGGGGGGGGGGGGGGGTGAGGCGCTCCCCGGATTCGCGAATTGGCCCGTAACTATGCTGGTTTTCGAAGGACCAAAGGGGTAATCCCCTCGCGATATGTAACGTAATGCGAAAGAAAGCAAGCGAAAGCAAAGCGACTCACCGTTCGTTGCCCCGTGCCCTCTCGGGTGGTGCTCTCTCGTCGTTCTCGTCCTTCCTAATGGGCTGACAAGTCCTCCGTGGTAACGGGAAGGCAAGCAGGCAATAATCAGGCACGAGATAGGCAAGCAAGATAGCGCAGGCAGACGAGGCAAGCAAGGTAGTGCAGGCAGACGAGGCAAGCAAGCAAGGCACATCAAAGGTCGAAACGACGATGTCCAAAATGTGTGCTGACTCGACGATGTTCTGAACGAGAGTTTGTTAGAGGCTGGTGTGTTCTCTCTGACGACTTAACGATAAGTGCTCCGGCACTCTCGGCTCGCGCACCTGCGAATTGCGGCGCGAGCGAGTACCAATGGTTCCAATAATTGGGCGGGCCACTCGCGGGCGGGCAGCACGAGTCGGGTGAGTCGCGCGAGTATACGCTAGTTAAGCATCTGTTTGAGGCGGACGCCGCGCCATCTCGCGTAATAAATCTCAACTTTTTCCGGGAGAGATGTAAGTGACGCGTAATAAATAGTTTTGACAAAACGCATTTATTTGCATATCTTAGCATAACACTTACGTTTAACAATGTCCGTAATTATTAAATGTGGATTTCAAAGCGTGAAGTTAAATTTGTTTAGAAAGAAAAGTGTTTCAAAAGGGAAAAAACTGTTTTACAGCAATCATGTTGGTCATATTAGCGAAGAAATTTTGCAGTTTAAAAGAATATTGCGAGGGACAGTTTTGAGAGAAACTCCTGGTGGATTTCGCACCAAAAATAATACTAATTTTTATAAACCTGTAATCGAGGTATAACACATAATACAGTAATATATATATATATACCCAGATAGCACACATCTGCAAACATGTCCGAAACCGGGACATTAGACGTGTTTATGACGATTTTAAGACGTCTTATTTCTCAATTTTGAAACCAATTATTGGTAATAAATAATTTAATTTTTTTAACCACATGATTATCAAATTATTGCACAATACAAAATTATATATTTTATATCATATCTATACGTAACCATAATTTTAACTACTATTTGTACCTTTTTAAATAAATAATTAATTGGAGAAAAATAACTATTCTTAATTACTATATATAAATTATTGTTTTACAAAAACGTACAATCACTACTTGACGCACATAAAGCTTCTACATTCTTTCGTCTAGCTTCTAAACGTTTGGCTCTATCAGAATTAACTGATGTTTTTCTTCTATAAATGAGTGGAAAAATAGTTGGACAAAATGCTTCGTTCCCGGGATTATCCGATTTTGCTTCACCAACAAAATGAGTGCTGCATATTGTTGAATTTTTTGTAGGCATCCATGGCTTTCCGTCTGTTTGGCGCATCGCCTATCCCCTTGTACATATCGTTATAAATATTCGCGTGATTACTTATGTTGTTCTTATTAGCTTCCTTTAATCTTCCTCAATGGATTATAGAACCGTCTCATTACTGTACTCGGCCGCATCATGGCCCATTATTTTAGCGAGACGTCGGTGGATCGCGATCAGCAAGTACAAGCGACTCACCAGTCGGTGCTGCTATCGCTATCCGCCGACGACCGCAATGCAAATCAGAGATGCTCGCTCGCGACACCTTCCAGGAGCGCGAGCCGGAAGACAATTCTCGTGCAGACGTCGCATGGCACGGATCACTTGCCTCGTCGACGGCCGCTTACTACACACACACACACACAGACAGTGATTGGCCAAATCGTCTCAGAAAACGCTCGTGATAACGTGGAGCCGCACGGTTTCGTTTGCCTGCCTTGCTTGCCTGATTACCTGCCTTGCTTGCCTGCCTTGCTTGCCTGATTGCCTGCCTTGCTTGCCTGATTGCCTGCTTGCTTGCTATTGCTTTGCGAGGATCTTGTACCGAGACGGGGCACGACGCAACGGACAACGGCGAGGAACCGGAGCCGGCCATCCACGGTGAGTCGCTTACGAATTCGCTTATTCTATCGCTCAATCGCATACCCGCGTTGCATGCGCCCAGCGCGCCTTCGCCGTACATTAATCGTGAGGGGACCTACTGCCCCTCTGGTCCTTCGGTCATCAAAGCTTTGGACCATTGCTCCACCGGGGAACTGAACCCCGACGAATCACCGTCTTTACTAAAATAAGCAGTAGTAAAATTTGCTATTTTAAATAATCACAATTTTGTCATTGATACACTTAATGGATTTATATATCCTGATACAAAAATTAGTCTGAAGTAGGTCTGAACAAACTTATAAAATTGAGACATTTAAAACTTATTTCAAAACAGTTATTAGACTATAAATTATTTTGCCTAGAATACTCATGATTTTTTTAATTGATTTAATTTTATATGTTATAAGTTTTCTTTCTCTCTTTTTCTCTTCATTATAATAAAAAATTTTGTTAACTAAATTTTATTTACATACTCATTATTAACAGCATATATGACTGCGAAACATATATATGATCTTTTTCAAAACAATTTTTTAAGGTTTTTAAGGTTAACTTTTGTAGTTACATTTTCATTCCAATAATACCCAGAGATTATATAATTGTTTGAGAAGATATAATTAATTATATTACAAATTAATTATATTACAAAAAAATCTTTATTACAATATTGAAAGACAATTTTAAAAGACACAGTCAAACGTCGCACCACAGTTATTCATTTCTTTTTTCACTGTATTTCCCATGGACGATTTGGAAATGAGTAAAAACGAACATTTTTTGTATTCTTTCTTGTATTTTTGCACCCCACTACACAACAACAATTATAAGAATTCTTTTTCTCTGCAGAACTCATTTTCTTTTATCGTTGTTTCTCCCGGAAAAATTTCGACACGGCGCTACACGGTGGCGCTGAGAACGATGCTTAACTAGCGTATTGACTACTTGTCGCGATCCGCCAACGTTTCGCGCAAGTTATCGAACTCGAAAACGATTTTATCGACGGTACTACTCGATCGTAGTACCTACTTAATTGCTAATTACCAATGTACAGGGCTAATACCAAGGACGCTAACATCAATATATGCAACTATATACAGAGCATTATATACAACCAATATATATGCACGCGAGTACCAAACACCTACAAAAAAATAATCATTTTATGACCCAGAAACGGCAGTATATAATTCCAAAGAATTTTGGCATGTTAAAACCAAATCCGTAGCTCAAATTGTTTCATCACGTCAGGTTTCCGAGATATTCTAATTTTAAAGTAGTGACGACAACGACGATGTCCTCACGGTCTCGCCGGCCGTGGAGGAGCGCGCCGTCGCTTTATTCACTAAGGATCTCTTTATAAATCGCGATACTTCTCTCCGAAACCCAGATGGTAGCTTGACTGAATATTTTTATGTTGTAAATGTTGGGCGCCAGGTGCGATTCCTCGCACCACGATATACGAAATCGCAGTATTCTCAGGCGTGGGTTTCTTTGATTAACCGCGGTTGGAAGAGGAGAGGGAGCGTAGTGCAATCAACACACCCAAGTAACAAGGAACATAAAATTATATTTTATTTTTAATGCAGATAACAAGTGGAAGGTATGCGTGTTCCACGGCGAACAAGCGAAATTCGAGTACGCGCCACGTGTCACCCCACGAGCGCGATACTCATTCCGTCGCTGAACGGCACAGCAATTCCGGTCGAATTCGTACAAGACTATTCCCCGACATAAATTGCAGCGAATTCTACCCGGACGGTCAAACGCGAAATACTCGAAAACGTTTATTTCTAACAAGCGCACGAGCTCTCACTTTTTATACTAACGCAATTAACTTACAATCTACCGCGACAGAGCTGGGGATCCTCACTCTCCACGAGACGCACGAATGGACTCACCCGTAAACGCGACACAACCGTGAGCCATTAATCCCGGTGAAACGCACGGACATTCACTTATAATTAGCACGAACTGAACCGGCAACGATAACCACGAGACTCACACGCGCGAGAGCAACCTCCCGAAACTACGGCACGGTTAAGCCAACGACGATTACGAAATTACACGCGACGAAATCACACGCACGCTGACTGTCGGCGACCGTACGTTCGCATCCCCGAGACGGGCACTCGCGATCACTTTTCGCACGGGCCCTCCCGCGGTATGGTACTCGGTATTATTCAGGTTACGGCGGATTTCATCTATTCTCGCGGCACAACGCGACTCCCGGGAGGACCTTAGTATTACAACGATCTTACTCTGGGGAGGCTGAGCAGTGGCCTTACAACAGATTCCTCGTTCCGGCAGCTCGTCGTTCGGCTCGCAGGGCTGGATGGTACCGGGATGGCGGCTCGCACGACAGTGGCGTCCCTTCGGCCCGGCGGGACCATGCTGGGCCCGCGCGCCCGCGCGCGCCGGTTTCCCTAGCCCGGTCGGTGCTGCGCCCTGGCCTGCCAGCGATCCCTCTAGGCGATCGCCGCGCCTTGCGAGGGCGCCCCTCGCATCCGCTGTCGTCCGCCGGCGGTAGTTTTAAAGCCCGCCTGTGTGAGACCGGCTGCCCAGGCCGCGACTTATCATCCGGTTGTTCGACGGCCAGGCTGAACGGGCCATGGCTCGTCGACCGGCGGCGGTTCCCCGGTGGTGACCCCGTTTCTCGACGGGGACCTTTGTCGGGGCGTCCTCCCTCTCGGGTCCTCCGTTTCCGGGCTGCAGTGCTGTTATGCGGGTTATGTGGGTGCCTTGACAGGCCAGCGGCTGTTCCGGCTGCGGGCTCCAGCGTGACCCGTCCGTCGACCGTCCGTCCTTGGAAGCTCCCTGCTGTCCAGCCGTAAGTCCCTCGGTGCGGCATACGCCGTTACAAACTTCGTGACCCTGGCCATCTGCTCCGCGCTCCCTCGATACCTGTAACGCTCGTAACAGATCTTAATCCTAACCTAAACGTTCGCCCTCCGCCCGCCCTGAGCGGAGGCACCATCCCTGACGCCTCCCTCGGCCGAGCTCCCATCTGGGGTGAGGGACGTGACATTTGTCACGTCACAAAGTACGAAAAAGGCCTATTTTGGGCATTTTAAGGTTAAAATATTTCGTAAACCTGACGTGATGGAGAAATATGGACTGCGGATTCAAAATCAGCATGAAAAAATGTACAAAAATCACCTGTGACATTTTATAAATGAGTCATATTGAAATAAAAAAAAATTTAGACATAGAGCAAGTATGCTCAAGTATGCTCATTTAAAAAAGTTAAAGTTAAAAATAAGAGAAATTTAAACAAAACAAAAAATTTTAAAATATGGAGTCAATAACCGCCACGTTCCCGTCCGTGACTCTGAGTTCGGCTAAGTGCGGTGAGCATACTTGCTTTATGTCTAATTTTTTTAGGAGCAATTTGGGCTATGGATTTTGTTTTAGCATGCCAAAATCTTTCGGGATTACATACTGCCGTTTCTGTTTCAAAATTAATGTCGGTCTTTGTAATTTATATTTTTTTTTACTAAAAATAAAACAATAATATATTACTTTAAAAAAGCCGATGTTTTTATTTAAATAATAATACGAAGAGATTCATCTGTTTGGAAACAATAAAATATTCTAATTTCATATTAATGGTTTCTTTGTTTCAAGTAAATATTTACTGCCGCCAGAAACAAGAGTGCCGTTACTGCAAATTGTTATTTTTGTCGTAATATTTATGTAAAGTTCAGAAGATTTTCCATCAAATCATATTTATATTTTCCATAAATTTTCAATAAATTTTCCATAAAATCTATATATTTTGATCATATACGTTTAAGGCTTAAATTGAAAACAAACTTGATTTCGGTAAATGATAAACTTCTGAATTTTACATGAATATTATCACAAAAATTAAATTGTAGTTATGGACATTTTTGCTTCCGGCGACAGTATATTGATAATTTTAAAATGCTAACACTTTGATGTAACCAAAAATTATCTTAGATTAAGTAAATATTTTTTAATTTCGAACGAATGGTTTCTGTAGTCATTAAATATTTGTTTACTGATCACAAAGAAATATATTGTTGGTTTCAAAAAACCAAATCTTTGATTTGAGCAAATATTTTCTGAGAAATGTATTTTCTGGTTTGAAGTAAATATTTTCTGATACTAAGCTAATGATTTCTGTCATTTAAGTAAATATTGTTCAAACATATTTATCGGGATACTAAATAATTTATTTACTGGAGAAAAGTGAATATTTTCTAATTCCAAAGTAATGGTATCTTTGATTCAAGTACATAATTATTTACCAATTATAAAAAAATATATTCTTAGTTTTCAAACACCAACGCTTTGATTTAAGTTAACATTCTCTCAGATCAAGTAAATCAGGCCTATCTAACCTGCGGCTCGCGGGCCACTTGTGACTCTTTCCCCTACCACAGAGCTCGAGCTCGGCTCCCCTTACTCTTCCATTTGGTTTCCCGACTCTTCCAGTACTTGACGCGTATTCCTAGTCCTAGCGGATATAGCATCTAACATCCTAGCTTGCTTATGAGCATCGTGCATTTTACGAGATACTGCTTACTGTTCCCACGTTACGACGCGTATGCACAGTACAGCTTAAAGCCTTAAACCATATTATTAAAACTGAATAATATTTATATCCTTTGTAACGGTTTATCTTGTGGATCGAACGCGGACTAGCTCGCCGGATCAGGAGTTCGATAGATGGCCCAGAGACAATAACCAGACTTGTAATGCACACGAAATAGTTTATTCAATTCTGTACATGCCGAAAGGGGCAGAACGCGGTATTACAATACGCAGCAACGGAACGCGGGATTACGGTGACGGACGCGATATTTACAGCGGAAGGCGGGGCATGGGTGCCCGGCGCAGTATCATGAATTACAAAACGGTGACGCGGTATTTGTAACGGCAGGCGGGGCATGGGTGCCCGGCGCAGTATCACGAATTTACAATACGGTGCAACGCGTCTTCGATGCGTTTCGCAGGATTGCAAAGAGACCCGGGGCTGCGGTAGCGAGAGCACTCGTTACGAGGCCGAGCGTGCTCGACCGTCGGGATTTTTAGGATGGAAGTCGGGGACACCCGAGAGCTCTCCGCTCGAGGAGCAGAGCGCTGAACCTCGTTTTGCATGTCGTCCTAGGAGTCGATAGGTCTTCGGAGATAGCTGAAGGCTGGGACCGAGACGAAGTGTCGTCTTGCCGAAAGCGCCAGTTTATATATCGCTCGGCGCGGCGGGTTCAGTAAGAGAGAGGTCGATCGTCAGGCGAGTCGCGCGGTGGTGGGAACGGTGCGATCCCGCGCGCTCGTCTTTGGCAGGGATCGGCTCCCGTCGGCGTTCGTCGGGGAGACACCGGTTCCGCGCTTTGCTCGCGTACACGGTGTGTTTGGAGCAATTAAGGTAAAGGTACCAATACCCGGACACTTAAGCATAGGAAATGTACCAATACCTGGACACGTATCTGTGTCTGGATACCTTTAAAAAAATATAAATTTATGAAAATAAACGTTTGGATATTATAACTGAAGTTTCAAACTACAAGAAAAAATACTTTTATCTTTGATTTTAATTCGCGTTATACTTATAAATAATAAAGGTGTCCGGATATAGGTACATGTCCGGGTATCGGTACCTTTACCTTAAAAATGTGGGCGCACCGCGCCCTTGTCTTCGCCCGACTGATAATCGGTCGGGCGGCATCCGGCGGGTGTTAGCCGGGAACGATGCCTTCAGAAGGGGTGCATCGTTACACTCTACTATTATTATTATTATATATTTTTATAACTCTAAACTCTACTAACGATGTCGAAAAGACAACGCAAAGATACGTCCAATCGTCAATTCCAACAAAGCTAAGAAATTGATTTTTTTTCCTTAAATGCAGAAAATAAACCGCAGTGTTTACTATGTAACATTGTAATTTCTTCTATGAAATCTTTTAATATTTCTTGCCATTATAGCACATATAAGTCATAAAAAAGATTACGGGCATTATCATGGAGACAGTAGAATACAAATTTTGAAAAGTCTCAGAATGCAACAATTGCCAGAAAATGTTGAAAATAATCCGTTTTCAAATAAAACCTTGCAACAACAATGTTTTGCAGCGTCTTGTGCCGTTTCTTTAGAAATTGCACGAGCGAAAAAGTGATTTTCAGATGGAGAGTTTATTAAAAAGTGTGCAATTTAAATGGCTAGAACTTTCGATAATACACGTGCAATACAATTATTCGAACAAGTACCATTATCGTGCCAAACTATTACTCTTAGAATTAAGGAAATTGATATAGACATTAAACAAAAGTTAAAAAATGTACTGCAATTTTGTCGATATTTTTCACTATGCCTTGACGAAAGCACTGATATTTCAGACGTTAGTCAATTATGTATATTTGTGAGATGTATCCAAAACGAGTTTTCTATTAATGAAGAGTTGTTGTCATTAGCTTCATTACACGATACAACGAAAATTATTGATATTTTTAACACTGTTTAAGAACATGTGAATGAATTTTGTAACGGTTTCGAAAAATGTACTGCTATTGTAACTGATGGAGCAAAGGCAATGGTAGGAACTGAACATGGATTTTGTGGCCAATTAAGAAAGCATAATATTTTTTGTCGAATGATACACTGCATCATTCATCAAGAAGCCTTATGTGGAAAAATTATAAAGATGGCTTCAACAATGAAATTAGTAACGAAGATAACAAATTTAATTATTAAGAATTAAAAAAAAATTAAAAAAAGATTTTTCTTCTATAAGTTTCATCCATTTTTCTGATTTTATAGATAACATTAGTAATGAATTCAATTCTCGTTTTACCGATTTTGACAATTTAAAACCTGATATTATTCTTTTTAACAATCCAATGACAGTTGCAATCGATCAACAAAAAGTTGAATATCGAATGGAGTTGTGCTCTACAGGCCTATCCTTTTCTGATGGTACGAGCAGAAAGTGAATTAGAATTTTTTAAGCTTTTATCGAAGACCACTTTATCCTAAATTAAGAGATTTTGGCCTTAAAATCTGCTCCATGTTCGGTTCCACTTACCGTTGTGAGGGTGCGTTTTCAGTAATAAAACAAATAAAAAGTAAAAGTCGTGCTTCGATGACTGATGCTGCATTGTCACATTTAATGCGGATTGCAACATTTGAAATCTGTGTTGACATTTCAACACTTGTTGATCGAGCAGTACATCCACAAATTTTGCATTAGACAAAGTATATCATGTCAACATACAAAATGGCATTGTAAATTATTGTCTGAAAAAGTCACATTATCATAATACATTATCATAATACATAGCGAGATATTACCATCAATACCATACTCATATGGTATACAGCTACCATACAGCTATATTGTTTTATGCGTAAATAAGAATACGACACGCACTCGTGCTCCGTATGCGTATTCTTATTTACGCATAAAGCAATTGAATATAGCTATACTCTACTCATGCTGCGAGAAACCGCTGCCCCACTACTGACACTACTGGATGGTGGGGGAAGTCTGAAGCGGTAAGAGTGGGAGCAGTGGTTCCTTCGCTTCTAGCAGTTAGACAGGCCTGAAGTAAATGATTTTGTAGTTGAATTTTTCAAAAACCAAAGTTTTTATTTTATTTATTCAAAATAATATTTATTTTTATCAAGTGAATATATATGCCTAAAATATTTAATTATGTACAGATATTTTCGTAGATGAATTGCTTGAGTCAAAGAAATATTTATTAAAACAAAATATATATTTCGTTATTGAAAGTGAATATTTGTTTTCTTTTAGTATCCCAGTACTACTAAATTGGTTTTCTTGAATTAAATAAATATTTTTTTATTCAAGTAATTTAAAAACTGAAATTAAACAAATATTTATTTTAAATTGGCTACTACTTTTAAGTAAATGCATTTATTACATGTAAGAAAATTATTTCACAGTTTTAAGAAAATATTATTTAATTTAAAATAACGTTTTCTTCATGTGAGTAAATATTTATTAAGGACATGAATTACTTTTACGCAAATAAATATTTTCTTGAAAGTAAAAAAATTTGTTAGATTTTAATAAATAATTATTTAATTCAAGTAAATGGATTTCAAGTTAATATATTTACTTAAATCAGGTAAATTTTTTTTTGTGTGTTGGCCGCGTCAGAGCTTCCGAGGAGGGCTTTCTCACAACTTTCCGGGCTCTATCTCGGCCGGCCCCGCGACCACGAGTTCAATCAGAAACTCTAGTCGGCATCGGCAATACGGGAACCGGTAACCCCATGCAGGAGTAATTACTTGATATAACCGGTAATATAACCTGCGATATCTGCAATCAGCCGTATCGGGTCATGGTCGAGATCGAGTCCTTAATACCGCGATAGTACCGAAGCAGAGATCTTATATTGCTGCTTGCTGCTGCTCGCCTGCGTCAGAGCAATTCCGGGGGTGGCTCCTCAGCTACGGCTGGCTTGACAGTGAAGAGTGGCCGGCCCGGCGGGACCACACTGGGCCCCCGCGCATGCGCCCTCAGTTCGCGGTTTTCCGCCCTGCCGATCTGTCGCGCGTGCCGCCCTGCTCGCGGCACCGCTCACAATGTCCGCAGCTTTTCCGCGGTACTTTCAATCGGCTGTCACGTATGCGGGCCCATCTCAGTTTTCGCCAGGCTGGCCAGGCCATGGCCATGCTGCTCGGCGCCCTTGATACCATCGGAGGAGGCGTCCGGGTCGTTCACCCGCGCTGCAGTCGCGGTGTCGCACCCTTCGTTATGCTGCGGCGGGGCCAGAGATGTGCCGTGCGAGACATTCCTTGCGCTTCCGCGGCGGCGGACCCCGGTGACCCGCCCGTCGGCCAACCACTTCGCCCAGTCCACCAAGCGTCCATCCTTCCCTCGTTGCGACATAAGTCGTTACATTTCTCCGTCGTCGTCAATCACACGCTTCGGCACCACTTGTCGTACCTATGAAATCTAACTTATAATTAATTAACGCAAACAGCTCTCCCCTACTCAAGTCAAGGCACCAACCCCTCCCCTCCCCTCGGCCGAGCTACCGTCTGGGCGGTGGATGCGACATTGTCACGTCACAAATTATTTGAAATTCATATCAGCAAAATGTAGCAATATAATGTCATTTCAAGGTTTCCACGCTGAAACTAAAGATCAAGAATTACAACATATAGGGTCATACTCCTGCCACGCATGTCGGCATATTTCCTGTCGTGTTCATGTATCCCGGTGACGTGTATCCCGGTGGCGTGTTTCCTGGTGGCGTGTATCCCGGTGGCGTATGTATCCCGGTGGCGTATATCCCGGCGGGGTGTATCCTGGGTGCGTGTATCCCGGCGTGTACGCTATCGGGGGCATGTGCATTGGTGGCACAGGCGGCGGCGTGTACGTATTGTATGCTGACGGCAGAGGCGGTGGCGTGTACGTTGGTAGCGGCGGCGGTGGTACGTACGCTGGTGGCGGCGGCGGTGATGTGTACGCTGATGGTTGCTGCGGCGTGTACCTCGCCTCTCTCCTTCCCCTCCGCTTCCTCTGCATCGCCCGACGCACCACCTTATTTATCAACTGAAAAAAAAACATATAAATATAAAATACGCGCTTAAAATACGAAATATACAATATACTCGCGTATGTCCTTTATAGAAAGAACACTCAAATATTGAGGGCAAACGAGCGCGCGGACAACCCGGCAATCCGCGGGCGCGCGGATAATCCGGCGATCAAACGGGTAAATAAGCGCGCAGACAACCCGGCGATCGACGGGCGCGCGGATGATCCGGCGATCGAACGAGCAAACGAGCGCGCGGATAACTCGGCGATCAAACGGGCGCGCAGACAACCCGGCGAGCGAATATTGCTTACCTTGCGTAGCGTTGGCGGCGGCGGCGGCGGCATCCCCAATGTTGACGACGGCGTCATCGCCGTTGCTGTCGGCATCCCTGTCCATGTTGACGACGGCATGGTCATCGCCGTCGCTGTCGGCATCCCTCCTGATATTGACGACGGTATCATCGCCGTCGCTGTCGGCATCCCTGCCGATATCGACGACGGCGTCATCGCCGTTGCTGTCGGCGTCCCAGCCAAAGTTGGCGACGGCGTCATCGCCGTCGCTGTCGGTATCCTTGATATTGACGGCGACGGCGACGGCGCGCGGCAATGGTACCGTCGTCAACATCGGCAAGGATGTCATCGCCGTCGTTTCAACACTTTCGCTTCTTGCTGTAACAAAAAAAGAAAATACGAATTACTTTTCTATAATATGTTCTGTAATTATATGTATATATATATATATATATATATATATGTATGTATGTTTATATGTATATTTATTATCTTACCTTGACGAGTATATTGGCGCGACATTGTCGTGCGAATCGTCCGTCCGTGCTGCTGGTTGCTGCACAACTATGGAACATATCACTCTCGACTAGTGCACGCGAAGCGCTCACGTACACGGCTCCTTCCATGTGTGCGCTGCCTTCTCCACGTGCTTGGCCGATTGGAAACAGGCAGCGTCTCGAAACTTGAAACAAAAAGCAAAATCTACCGTCCTACCCACATGTTGGTTGAAAACACAAATAAATATCTCGAAATTTTTTTTGAAATGTATTTTTCATTCTCTTACAATGAAACAAGATAGTATTTATAAAAATTGATATAAATAATAAAGAATAAGAAGAAGTAAAAAGATAATCTATTACATAATTTTAAATAATGCTTTTTCCTAATAATAAAAGATCGAAAGAGTATATATAATGTGATTAAAAATAATGCAAAGCGAATATATTCCTAACAACATATTACATAATAAAGTCAGACAGTAATAACATACGATAGTAGACGGAAATGTTTTACTGGAAAATTGTTACAAACACGATGGATGTTTTACTTTCTTCCTGATTACTCTCAACCTGATTAGTAGATTCACATACACAATACACAAGGAATACTTTTTACGTAACGAAAACTTGTAAAGATATAGGATTTGTGTTATTAGAGGCAAACATATTCCAATAACTAGACACGTTTACGTGTATATTATAAAAAAGGCTACCTTATATTATCAATGTGATTTTATTATGTAATATATTGTTAGGAATATATTCACTCTGCATTATTTTTAATCAAATTATATATATTTTTTCGATCTTTTATTATTAGGGAAAAGCATTATTTAAAATTATGTAATAGATTATCTTTCTACTTCTTCTTATTCTTTATTATTTATATTATTTTTTTATAAATACTGTTGTGAGCGCACAACGTATTAGGGAGTAATTAAGGTACGTGGCAACACCGAGTTGCCGCCTAAAGAAATTCGACCCTAGCGACAAAAGCCAAGGTTAACATCCGCCGAAAATTCTGACGATTGTATCGGACGATCGATCATCCGATGCAATCCGACACGGGAATCCGGAGCGTTCAACTCCGAGACAACCGAAAACGCTGACGTGAAGGTCAGCGCAAGGCGCTAACCGCGTAAGATTAGCGCTACCTCGGTTAGCAACGACACGCGACTACAACATGATAAATACCGCCGAATGGAACGATCGGACGGGCAGTCGGAAATGAAGATCGAAACGAGCACGTGCGTCACAATACCTGTTACAATATTATAACTCGTTAAAATCTTCAAGCGTCATTCGAGTATAACGCGATTATCGGACTTAAGGACCCCGCACAAAACCACGGGAAAATGGCTTTTGGTCGAATTGGCTGAAATTTGAATATGTTGTTATTCAAGTGATTCTGAAGAAATGTTTCCATAGGCCCAACCTTATTCTATGGACAGTTTTTGCGCTAGAAGCTCTGGAAGATTCAGATATGAGCTATTTTTCTAATTTCGGTTTTAGCGAAATATTTGCATTCTACTGGTGTTTGTGTTATGTGTTACACGCACTTTCGCGAAGGTTCGTGTGAGCGTTACGTGTAGATGTGTGTGTGTGTGTGTGTGTGTGTGTGTGTGTATGTGTGTGTGCGCGTGTGTGCGCGCGCGCGTCGTAATACGTACCATATACGCTCATTCGCTTCACATATTACACACATTACACATACGCACGCACGAACGCGCGCGCGCGCACACACGCGCACACACACACACACACACACAACTCTCTTAAAATATCCCTTCTTAGCGCTACCCAGGATGAACGACGTGGACGTGATAGGGTTCCCATCCCATTGGGGTGCTTTTTTAATGTGAGTCCCCTTGCCTCTCACATACGGGGTGCTTTTTTAATGTGAGTCCCCTTGCCTCTCACATCCGGGGTGCTTTTTTAATGTGAATCCCCTTGCCTCTCACATCCGGGGTGCTTTTTTAATGTGAGTTCCCTTGCCTCTCACATCCGGGATGCTTTTTTTCATGAGTCACCTTACCTCTCATATCTTTACTCTCCATGATTTACATCAAGTGGCATTGGTCTTCCAGCAGCATCTAAAATATCGTATAATAGTCGAGTCGATGGATATTTTATTCCTTCATGATGGCGCGCATGACCAAGAAACCAGATGACTGTTGCTATGTGAACACAAGTTCCTGAAGTTCTTGCTCCTGATTTGCATGTACAATAGTAACCTAAAATAGAATCTTCCTGCTCATCATCATCATTTTCACCGATTAGGTACCCTATTCATAGTTGGTAAGACGTCGCGTGTCTAAAACTAGAATATATTTTTACTCTTATCATTCCTCGACCGTTTTCTTGAATATCTAAAACGAACGCGTTTTCTTCGTTTCTCTGCATTGAGTCTTGTACGTATGACGGAGCCAATTCAACTTGATAAGTACCAACTGTCAGATCTTTAATGTATTCTAAAGTGAGATGTGGAAAATCTACAACTTGGTTATGATCAAGATCCACCCATTGACCTCTTCTTTTACGTAAATTCTCTACCTCCACTAATGCTTGAACTATATTTGGTTCTTGTGTCCTTTGTAATAATTCTCGAGTTTTTTCTGCAGTTGCATCTTGCATAAGTATAGGATCTCGGTATCTGTTAATTAAAGCACCAGCTATGCGATAAAAAGACCCAAGATTTGGCAAATGAGAAGTGTTGATCGGTTGAGCCAAAAACTTAAAAACACTTTTAATGTGGCCATTTCTGGCTTCAACGATCCATCTAGTTTTTGTAACTAATCTAGATGCATTTGCTTCTTCAGTAGTGAACTGATTTTGTCCACGTTCGAGTAGCCTAGGCATATGATAACGTATATTTAAGTCTTCGAGCAGTGGAATAGCGTCGCGATATCCGCGGTCTACTATTAAAATATTATTTGGCTGTAACCACAATCTCATGCCATCGATATCTCTCTCGAACTCATTACGCAGAAGTGCCGCATCGTTATTCCAATAATCTGAAAAATATGGTCCCTGTACGTCAACGATGTATCCGTTAGGTGCCACGATTAAAACTGGTTTAACTAAGTGATGACCCTTGTGTATGCTGTACGATTGGCGCAGAACACGGAAGTTACTGCTTTTTTCAATTTCATTATATGTGCCGTCGATATATAAAATGGCTTTTTTATCATTTGGATTAGGATTATACAGTATGTTAGCAAAATCTGTTACATGTTGTTCAATATAATGCTCTCTATTAATAGCATGAAAACCAATATTTTGTGGAACAAAACGAATCATTAGAGATTTTCTGACAGTATCAATAGACAAACTAACAGCTTGTCTACTTGAGTACCTAAAAATAACTTTTAAGTAATTATCAGACATACCGTGTCTTAATTTGCACAAAAACATTATGAGATCCTTTTTGCGAACATACCTGTGACCGTTTTCTATAGGTACTGGATCGCAGAAAGAAAATAAATTCGAAAATTGATCTATAGAAAGCGACGTTAAAACCTGAAAATCGTCTTCATTAATGTCATTTTCATTATCGAATGAACAAGAGTTTGAAGCATTTGCGCGAAGTTCTTGAAGAAATGCTTGCAATTCTTGACCATTGATTACGTAGGCTCTATTGATAGATTGTAAAATAGGCTGAAAGATTTTCAAAAGGAAGCCTCTTTCATTCAGGTGGCGTGGACAAGACCTTACACCATCAGGAACAAATATATTACAATGTACAAAAACATTCACTCTGGCTTGCAATGAAAGCCTATGAATATCATTAGGTGCATTACAAATTAAGCAAGTTTGTCTCTGCGTCTGAGTTAAAACATTCAGTCTGCAGCAGGTAGGGTCGCGATTTAAAATCGCCAGTTCTTCATTAATACTACTATTACCGTAACCGACGTTTTGTTCCTCGGAAAAAATCTCCCGGAAATCAGTTCCCGGAAAAAATCTCTCCGGAAAAAATCTCCCCATCAAAAAATCTCCCCCGGAAAATATCTCCCCCGGAAAATATCTTCCCCGAAAAAAATTTCCGTGCCCAGCAAAAACCGAGGTGCCACATGGGTTTACAACTTTCCACGTGTGAAAAACCCACGCACGTACTTTGCAAGGCACACTATGTGTATAGTTTAATGATAGTGGAGCCGCCCGCAGGGGGGCGGAACCTACTGCCTCCACGCATACACTTTTTGTGCGAGGCGAGATGCCACATGGGTTTACAACTTTCCACGTGTGAAAAGCCCACGCATATACTTTGCAAGACAATTTTTCTCAAGAAGTTTAACGCAACCAGCAAAGCGCAAATAAATTAAAAAAGTCGTCGTGACTAAAAACAAAGACAATAAATACATAACTCATGATAATTTAATACAACGAAAGATTGACAGCAACATTCCTCAGGATTTTCAACGCATCCAACAAAGCGCAATTAACGTAATACAATCGGCGTAACTGTTACGTCCTGTTGACTCCACGATTTCCTTCTTTCGTGGAATCACTCATCTCATCACACAAAACAGACGAAAACCATAAAATAGCGGCTATCAATTGACGAAGCGGATGCACTCCAACTGTCATCGCTCATTAAATGGCAAATGACGAAATCTTCCAGAAGACTCGAACCTAATAAAATAGGCAAATTATAGACTTGTTTGTCGCATTCCATCTAATTCCACGAAATGAAGCACGAAATTTCAATTATCTCGAAATTTCGTGGCAAAGGGCGCAATAAATTAAAAACGCCGTAAGGATCTGGGTGACCTCTCGGGTCACGGAAGGGCTGATCTCACGCTTTTCCGTGAAACGCAGATTTGACCTACCCACGCCTCGCGGCGATTGATAAAATTAAGACTCTGGAAGGGACTGTCAAAGGGCAAGATGATAACGTACTCGCCAATGAATAGCCGCTAATTAAAAATTGCTCATAGGCAATGACGATTTTTGGGGAAACTCGCCACGGGATAGGCGGAAAATTGAAACATACGTCACGATCAGAAGAGAACTCCTCCCAATCAAATCGGATTAAAACATAATCCCGCCTCCTTAATTTTGTATAAAAATCGCGACTTTGCGCACTTGGAGTCACTTCTGATCCAGTCCGAGACGTCTTAAAATTATATTTACCAGCCGTACTTGTCAACTATCATCCAGCTGTATTCCTCAAGTGAAACTAGATTTCAGTCGCGTTGCGAGTCGATTCTGTGCGCGTTCGAGACACATCACAGAACTGAGCCAAACCTACCTCCGGAAGAATCCGGCGCAGTCACCTCAGAGACTCCCCGATCACAGCCGTCAACAGTAAGTCCGAGATACCCGCTCGGTTATCTACATACACCCTTACAGTATACATATATATATGTGTGAATACCATACACGAGAACACGTATATATATTTATATTGTTGCGCCCGTGCGAGTCTGTCCGAGACGCCCGGTATGCGCCCGTGCTAGCGGCGAGTTGAGAATCGTCCCTGACGACCAGCTGATATGGATTATTGATTTTCCTGTGATGTTCTGTTGTTGTTTGTTTTCGAGCGGCGGACTTCGTGCGAACGTGACAGCTCAAATCTCTGTAGTATTTCGTGTGTACTATTAAAACGAGTCCTTACCATCTTATATTGTGTCACTTCATTGCCCGCGAGTGCTGGTTGCGCGAGTGAGTGAGTGAGTGGGTGTAGTGACGCGATCTCGAACTGCGGCGAGCGCAACATTTTTGGGGGCTCGTCCGGGATCGGACGATCGTTTTCGGCAGAAATGAGCGGCCAGGAAACAGGCGGGATAGCCACGACGGCGGCTCCTTCGAGGAAGAGGGCTCGTGCCGCGACTCCTTCAGCGGGAGCCCCGCAGCCCGTGACCCAAGCGGAGACTCTTCAGGCGGTTCTCCTGGAGATGCGGGCGATGCGAGAGGAGCAGGCGCAGAGGGAGGCGATTCATGCGGCGGAGCTGCTGCGTCGGGATGAGGAGCTACTCCAACTTCGACGGGAAATCCAGCTAAGTCCCTCCATTAATAGAGCGTCTGGGGATATCGGTGATGCGGGGACGCGTTGTGAACTTCCCGGGGCGAGTGATTCGCGCTTGGGTCCGGCGTCCCATCTCGTGTATCCGGGAGTGAGCGAGGCGCGAACTAACTCGGGCGAGAGCGTCGCGCGCACGGAGCTTGGTTACAAGCTCAAGCCCGATGTCTACGATGGGTCGGTTCCGTTGCGGGAATTTTTCTCGCAATTTGACATAATTGCGCGTGCGAATCAATGGAGTGACGAGTCAAAGACCATCGCATTGGCCTCGTGTCTGAGGGGAAAAGCGCGGAAACAGAAATTCGGAGAGGATTATGCGTCTCTCGGTTCCGAATTAGAAAGGCTTGTACGTTTAGCGTATCCCGAATGTCCCTTTGCGATTCGAGATAAAATTGCGTGTGCGCAATTTATCTCGGCATTAACGGACGGATTTGTGGAAAGGACCCTTCAGCTAAAGGGCGTGACTTCCTTAAAATTAGCGGTTGAGAGGGCGAAAGCCGTTAAAATAATTTACGGAGAGAATTCTGGGCGGTTTGGAAAGAGAAAGGAAAATTTTGAAAAAGGGAATAAAAAGCCCGCGCTGCAAAACGGGAGCGACGAAAAGGGAGAAGAGAAGAAGGAGGAAAACGGTAGCAGTTACCGCAATAACCGTTACCGTGCCACTGCCAAAGAGTGCTGGCTTTGTGGAAAAGTCGGGCATTTCCGGGCCGAGTGCCCCGGGAACACGGAAAAGGGAAACGCGGATTAGTTGCTCTCGGCGGGGGGAGAGTAACCTGCGCAGATAAAGCCCCGAACGTTGCGATTCGTTCTATTAGTAATAAGTACAATTCTTGTGATTTTTGTTATAAGGGCAAATTAAATGGGAGGGATTGTTTCTTTAAAATTGATACGGGTTCCGATGTTTCTATCGTAAATAAAAAGTTCCTTGGAGAGTTTGATGAGGAGACTCAGATCGGAAATTGTTTTCTTCGCTATCCTACGGGAGAGAGAGTTCAAGTTGAGTCTAAGGTCAAGGTGAGAGTTCAAATCGGGGAATTCTCTGAAAAGATTTCTATGTACGTAGCGGAAATTAGCGATGAATGTCTATTGGGTGGAGATTTCTTGAAAATTGTTAACCTAGATGGAATCTTTGATTCGGTTTTTGGAAAATCAAGGCGGGATGTCGGAAAGGTTTTGAATTGTTCTCGGATAGAAGGTTCTTCTGAAATAGTTCCTTCCTTCTTAGAAGAGCTTTTTGAAAGAGATTCTAAAAAACTGAGTAAAGAACAGAAGAAAGCTTTTGCTGAATTTTTAAATGAATTCCAGGACGTCTTTTCGGAAAAAATTGTTGCAGGGAACTGCGGAATTGTTAATCATGAAATTAATCTGAAGGACTCTACCCCAATTAAACAAACTCCCCGTCGTATTCCTATCCGAATGAGGGGGGAGGTTGATCGGATTATCGAAGAAATGAGAGAGCAGGGTGTGATAGAGGAATCACGTAGCCCTTGGGTTTCGCCAGTTGTGCTGGTTAAGAAAAAAGATGGATCAATTCGTTTTTGTATCGATTTTCGGAAAGTGAATGAAGTTACCAGGAAGGATTCTTTTCCCATGTCCAGAATAGACGATATTCTTGATCAGTTGTCAGGCAATAGTTGGTTTTCTACTCTTGATCTTAAAAACGGGTATTGGCAAATTAAGATCCGCCCGGAAGACCGCGAAAAAACGGCTTTTTCTATTGGAAGTGGATTATGGCAGTTTATTGTGATGCCGTTTGGTCTCCTGCCACCTTTGAACGATTAATGAAAAAAATTCTACAGAAGTTATCAAAGATTTGTTTGACCTATCTGGATGACGTTATTATTTTTGGTAAAAGTTTCGAAGAGATGTTAGAAAATTTAAGAAAAGTATTTTCTGAATTACGTTTAGCTAATCTGAAAATTAATCCTAAAAAATGTGTACTTTTTGGTAATAAAGTAAAATATTTGGGACATGTGGTTTCGGCAGAGGGCGTCGCGACAGATCCCGATAAGATTTCTGCTGTGAAAGATTGGCCGGTCCCTCATACCAAAAGGCAGTTGCGCAGTTTTCTTGGTTTTTGTTCTTACTACCGGAAGTTTGTTAGGGGCTTCTCTTCTTTGGCAAAACCCCTTTTCACGTTAACCGGGAATCAAGTGAAGTTTATTTGGGGAGAAGAATGTCAGAATTCGTTTGAAAGTTTGAAACAAGTGTGTAACGTTCGCGTTTTCTCGCTCGGAATTCGCTCGCCAGGCCAGGGTGAGAAAACGTGGAGACACTGGTCAGTTTCACAGAAAGCTATTTATTCACACTATTTACAATACAGTTTGATGGAGGGCGTGAGTGTCAGTGTGTGTGTGTGTCGCTCCGCTGAGCCGCAGTGTACGTGTACCGGGTTGATGCGCGGTCGGACTCGCGGACAGGCGCGGAGGCACGGTTGCCTTGCGGATTCGCGGGCAAGTACGGAGGCACGGTTGCCTGGCGGATTCGCGGGCCAGTACGGAGGCACGGTTGCCTTGCGAATTCGCGGGTAGACAGGTCGGTCAGGAGCTCAGTCGGGAGCGCCCAACTGAGCGGCCCGTACACCGGGAGCGCCCGGCTTGAAGACGGGAGCGCCCGTCTTCCGTACGGCGGAGGGGGTCGGGAGCGCCCGACCCAGAGGCAGGAAAGGGCAGGTAATGCCAACCGGGAGCACCCAGCTGGGGAGGCCCGTACCCTGGGAGCGCCCAGGTGAGGACGGGAGCACCCGTTCTCTGTACGGAGGAAGTCGTTGGGAGCGCCCAACGTGGTGAAGCGGTCTCAGAGAGAGGTCGTGTCGGGAACAGGAGTCGGACAGGACTGGTGACTCAAGTCGGTTCGAGTCCCCTATTTATACTCCGAGTGCGGTCGGTGGGGGCTGTCCCACCACTGGGCTGCCCCACCGCTCGGTTGCCCCACCGCTCGGGCACAGGAGCGCACGCTGAACATATGCTTGGTGGCCGCCAGGGCCGTAGCGCTAGTGACGAATACGCGTATCGTCACAAGTGTTAACGTCCTCCCCTGTACTTTCATTTCCAAAAGGGGAGGGTGAGTTCGTGCTGGACACGGACGCCTCCAACATTGGAATCGGTGCAGTTTTGTCTCAAAGGCAGGAAGGATTGGAGAAAGTCATTGCGTACTTTAGTCGCGTGCTGAGCAAGACGGAAAGGAATTATTGTGTAACTCGTCGTGAATTGCTAGCGATAGTAGATTCGGTTAAATCTTTTCGGTACTATCTTTTGGGACGCAAGTTTATTATTCGTTCGGATCATGCCTCTCTTAGATGGCTCATGTCCTTCAAAGATTTGGAAGGACAATTAGCTCGTTGGCTGGAAAGGCTCCAACAGTACGATTTTGAAATAATTTATCGTAAAGGTCTTTCACACGGAAACGCCGATGGTCTTTCCAGGCGTCAGTGTGAAGAAGATAACTGTACTTTTTGTGAGAGGGTAGCAAGAAATAATGCTGGGGAGCCGAAAACAATCGCGCGTATAATTCTAAAAGGAGAAACTTTGGACGAATGGAGGAAAGACCAACTAGAGGATCTTAGTATTGCGACGATTTATCGGGGCAAGGAGTCAGGAATACGCCCATCCCATACTGAGGTTTCTGCGAGGGATATTTCAGCTCAGATTTATCTTTCTTATTGGGACGCTCTTATTTTGAGGGATGGTGTCCTCTACAAAAGATGGGAGGCTCCTAATTTAAAGTCTTGGATTTACCAGCTCGTAGTCCCCCGGAAACGAATTAAACAGGTTTTGGAAGAGGCGCACGATTCTTCGTCAGGTGGTCATTTTGGGGTTAATAAAACCCTTGAGAAAATCCGAAAGCGATTTTATTGGGCCACCTGTAAGCGAGACGTAGAGGATTGGTGTAGGTCTTGCGAGATCTGTGTCTCTAAAAAGGGCCCTTCGGGAAAAGGAAAATCCCCACTACAAATTTACAATGTTGGGGTTCCTTTCGAAAGAGTTCAAATGGACATACTTGGTCCTCTCCCTTTGACGAAATCGGGTAATAAATATTTGTTGGTTATTGTGGATTGTTTCACCAAGTGGGTAGAAGCTTTCCCTTTGAGGAGTATTAGAACGAAAATAGTGGCTGAAGCATTTGTTAATCAATTTGTCTCCAGGCATGGGGTTCCCTTGGAAGTCCATACGGACCAAGGGAGAAATTTTGAGTCAAAGCTTTTTGCGAAAGTAATGGAACTCTTTGGAATTAAAAAGACAAGGACTACTGCATTGCATCCACAATCCGACGGACAGGTTGAGAGGCAGCATCAAACGATAACCAATTATCTAGCCAAATACGTCTCCGAAAATCAGAGTGATTGGGATCGGTGGATTCCCTTATTTCTTTTAGCGTATAGGTCTTCGAAACATGAGGTCACAGGCGTTACTCCTGCAGAAATGTATTTTGAGATCTTAGATTACCTTTGGACTTATTGCAAGGAAATCCTCCCGGAGAGGAGAAACATAAGTTAGAAGGAAGTTTTATCGGGAGGCTAAGAAAAAAATTAGAGGATATTCATTCCGAGGTTAGGGAAAAGTTGGAAATTAAGTCTTCTAAAGTAAAGAACTGGTATGATCAAAGAGCTAGAAAGAATCTTTTTCAGGAGTCTCAAAAAGTATGGTTATATAATCCTCGTAGAGAAATAGGGAAAGCTCCAAAGTTGCAAAGAAATTGGGAAGGTCCTTTTCAAGTTGTGAAAAGATTAGGTAATGTAGTGTATTGTATTCAGAAGACACCTTGACACAAAAAGAAGGTAGTACATGCAGACAGATTAGCTCCTTTTTCGGAGAGGTTGGTGGGAAGTTGTTAGTAAAATCGGAACTTCGTAATCTATTGAAGAGAATTTATGCATAGAAAAAACTTATTATTTTGTTAAAAGTTACTGCATACGTTATTTGTTTTGTTTAAGGAGGAGTTTCAAGGAAGGAGAATCCATCATTAAGGAATTGAGTTTTAGCTACATCTTCTCGGAAGAAAGCTAACTGAATACTGCCTCTCCCTCGGTTTTCGATTGAGGTTTCCCGAGGGACTTGGGCAAATGCCGAGGCAGGGACTTGGGGAGTCTAAATGACGTTGGGTCCTCAGGAAATTTCCCCCCCCTTGTCCGAAAACTGGAAGAGTGACATCGACGACGAAGTGGGATACGGCGACGAGGAAGTCAACGTCGGGGCAATGGAAGCGGGTTCCTGCGAGTTCGTCTTATAAGATAGGACGGGAAATTGCGGGTTGGACGAAGGAAGCGAAGCCTGAAACCCGTAGCAACAGCTCGGAAATGGGCGGGGATCGTTTCGGAGTCCTGGAGCCTGCGGGAAAAAGAGGAACCGCTTGGAGACTGCCCTCCCTGATTGTCGGGACGACAATCGAGAAGAAGGGGGGGGGCAGTGTTGCGCCCGTGCGAGTCTGTCCGAGACGCCCGGTATGCGCCCGTGCTAGCGGCGAGTTGAGAATCGTCCCTGACGACCAGCTGATATGGATTATTGATTTTCCTGTAATGTTCTGTTGTTGTTTGTTTTCGAGCGGCGGACTTCGTGCGAACGTGACAGCTCGAATCTCTGTAGTATTTCGTGTGTACTATTAAAACGAGTCCTTACCATCTTATATTGTGTCACTTTATTGCCCGCGAGTGCTGATTGCGCGAGTGAGTGAGTGAGTGGGTGTAGTGACGCGATCTCGAACTGCGGCGAGCGCAACAATATATATAAGTATAAAATCGTCTTTAAAACTCCCTCTTTATTAGTTGTCATGTGAGTTTGTGGCTCAAAAGATTGTCCCTCTTCCTCCGATCTATCTGGAGCAGTGGGTCTTTCGGTGTCAGGTTTCCTTTTCCCTAGATGTAATAAGAGTTGGGTCAAGGAATCCCATATGGCTCCTTAAGTGTTCGGACCATCCATATACTGTGTGAAGAGCGTACCCGTGTACGAGAGTATCTAGTATCAGTTTGAAGATTCTTATGAATAAATATATCCCGATCATTCCGGCGCTAATGTTGCCGAAGATTAAAAATTTGCTCCAGAATTTCTGCCAAGCGGATAATGCATATTTTTCAATTGATGCCTCGTCGATCAAGTTGGCAATGGATCCTCCATGTAACGAGGTTGATTGCCCCATCACTCCTCTCGCTACGGTATTAAGGACCGCAGGTCGCTCGGCAGGAAACATTATATGTTCCTTTAGGTCTTCGAGATCCTTTGGTGTTGAGACAGGATTATT